>NC_056051.1:22936399-22981399 GCF_004379255.2 Salvia splendens
TCTTTCCTACATACTATATGAAGTAAAAATCAACTTCAAAAGAATCTTAAGAATCAATCCTCAAATCATATGAGCTTCTTCTTGAATTCTGAAGATGCACTAAGCCACCAGTATAATAAACCATTAAATTACAAAATTGTAAAAAGAAGAAATTTTTATACAGAAATCATACATTTCTGATATGAAGTAAAAAAGTCTCGCCACTCCAGAGCACACAAAAAAGATGAAAACTTTGGCAAGACCACAGATCGAAACCATAAAAACACAAAATCAACTCAAGATTACAAATTTCATCATTGGAAAACTTCATCACAAGATCTTTAATCAGAAAAGAAGGAAAATTGCAAGTACCCAAGAGTGTAAATCCTCAAGAAAACAGCAGAATCCAGCCCAGCATGGCTAATAAGCTCAGACTCACTCATCTTTAGCGCCTGAGGCATCCAGTTGAGAAAGGTGAAGTAAGTCATGATATTCAATTGACAAATTTGCCCACCACCACCCCCCAGCTCCTGGGGTGGTCCTCTCCCAGCAATGTACCATTTGGGAAAGTAAACTCTGTCGTTGATTGGCTGGATTCTCAACAAGGCAAAGGCCAGCAAGAATGTGAAGGCGCCGATTATGTTGATCAGCGCCGACACCCCTATATCCCCAAGACTCGCCATTTCCTCAACTCAAACACACACACAAAAAAAAGTGATCTTTTGAAAGGGAAAGGAAGGAAGTAGAAGAAAAGTGGGTAGTTAGTAGAAAGTCATGTAACAGAACTTTATCAAAGGTGTAGCAAATGAAAGATGCTGTTTTGGTTATCCATTGCTGTTAATGGCACAATCACAAAACACAACACCTCATTTGCTGAAAAAATTGTGTTTTTGGTGGCTTGTTTCCTTGTCTTTATGCTCTGGAAAAGGGCTAGTTAATGGGATGTATACAATCTGTGCACATTGATTATAGTAGTAGTGGGTCATGATGGTAATGGCTAGTTTATTTTTAGGTGGAATTTATTAGTATATAGAAATTTGCTCATGCTTATGTGTCGTGTGGAATTTTGGGACCAGTGACGAATTTTTTTGTTGCTTTTGGATTTGGTAACTGAGAGAGAAGAATTTTAGAAGATGGGATTGGAAATGTCTGGTTTTGGTTTGTGCTCGTGATTGTGCCTTGTTTATTAGTGGAGGTGGCGCAATGATTTCTGGGTTTGTAGAGTTGACAAAGTGTGAAAAGGTTCTTTTCTTCTTTTTTTTTGGGGAGTGGGTTTCTTGATTTTCTGGCGGTGCTCCGCCGCGGGGAGGCGGTGGTTGATCATGGCAAATCGCTGATTGTTCGCCGCGATTTTGGGTTATTGCAGATGACAAAGCTTGGTTGACTATGAGTTAACGTAGTTTAGATTAGCTCATGATCCCAAAGCTTATCTGGAATATTTTTTAAGTTCATTTTCATTAAAAAAAAAATCAATTCTGTAACAACTAACACATGATTATTTTATAATAGGATGTTCTTTTGTATAACAAAAGCCTAGAAAGTTGTCATTTTTTATGTATTCAAATGAGAAAGGTAAAGGAATGGAAAAAAAGAGAGATATAAAGACATCATTGAACTTGCAAAGTGGAATGTTTATTTTTTTTTCTACCAAAAGCAACATAACGTGAGGTATTAATTCTATTCTCTTTTAGTAATTTATGCAAGTTGCTCATGGAGTATTATTTTAAAACAATTAATCAATTATAGTGGACCCTTGAAAGTTGGACATAAAACAATTAATCAATTATAGTGTGTGTTTTTATAATAACTAATAACTAAATATCAATTTTGTATGTTAAAAATATCAACACAAAGATATAAATTTATCAATCTTTTTGTGTTGATAAACTTATGTCTTTATGTTAATATTTAAATTTACATGTTGTATGGATAATTATATCTTTGTGTTGATAATTTTAATACAAAAAATTAAAAATTATTAGTTATTATTATAAATTAGTTAGTACACTAACGCAACCACGACCAAATGAGTCCTATGTATATACTGTAATTTACAGAGTGTGAGGAATAATCTATATTAGGTATAATCTACGCATCAAACTATAATATTTGCATCGAAATTAGCACACCACATTCATAAAACCTAAATAAACTTGTATGCATACTGTGTCCACACGTAACGACGACTCTTATTTATTTTATTCTTTTTTAAGAATGGCATATAGAGTTCAATAATTGGAAAAAAAAACCCGTAATCTTAGTCAATATGATTCTTTAACTATAGTATGTATATGTAATATTGTATCTAATCATGTTTTACTTATATCTTAGAATATGTGTTGATTGTAAATTTTACTTTGTTAGGGAATGAGTTATGAGTCGAATGATCATGTCAAACAGTTTGGTGATCAACATTTAGAGAAGATATTTTTTTTTATTGCAGAGAAGATACTTCTTTGATAATAACAAAATTCTAGTACGAAATTTGAAGCTAGCATACACTGTGATTTTCAAATTACAAGCACCAAGTATTTTTTTAGAGAATTACACGAGTTATATATATAAAAACCAATTAAATAATCATACAAGCATAAAAAGTGATAATTTTATAATTTAAATAAATTTAAAAAACAATAGGAAGGATTGTGCATGCTTATTTTTTATTTAGGAGCCAATATCAGTCACGTAGTTAACGATAATCATAATCTTGGTAGAAAAAAAAACGCTTTTTTTTAACTAATTGGCACTTTTGTTCTAACCTAAAAAAGATTCAATAGTATAACGAGATAATAGTTATTTAAAAATCAAATAGGACATTCTAAAAAAATTTGCCAAGTAGCAGAGTTTAATACCCAGTGAAGGGACCACACAAAAGCAACGAACAAAAACTGTAAGTTTAAAAAGAAAAAATTCCCGGAATAAACTAGGTGTCTGCAACTTCCTCCATTTCCCTCTCTTCTCGCCCCAATCGCCACCATTTTCTCTTCACCCCATGTCCAGGAATGGCATTTTCTCAGAGAAATCGCGATGACACCCTAATTCTCCGGATCGAAATTCCGGGTCGTTGTTCCAAACAAAATCGCATCTGAAGAAAGGGCTGTGGTGAAATCTGCAGAATCGGGGAGATGGGATCGACCTCGGCGACTTGATACTGCGTCAGTTGGATTTCGAATCTTTGTTTTAGGGTGGGAACGTTTCTGGCGTCAATCCTGTTGTAGTATAAATCTGAATGATTATGAATTAGTGTTTGTTTGTTTATATTGTCGGATGGTTAAACGTTGTGTTGATTGCTGTTTATACTCTTTATTTTGATCTAAGGCTGCTTCTCCCAATCTATTGAACTCTTTTGATAAAATCAATATTTTGATTGATGTGTTATGATTATAGGATTCCTGCATTTCAAATATGTGCAAAGTCGTTTTCTCTATGTTACAAGCCTCCACAGAGTTTGAACTCAGATAGAAAATACAAACAGACAACACCAACACTTATCTCAACTCGTCATGCCTTTGTAGCTGCGAGGGGAGCAGCCGCCCTGGTCGCCACAATCTGCTCGAAGAGGTCTCTGATCTTCAAACCCAACGATCGGTCTGGAAAAAGCCCCGTCCATTGTTGCTCCCAGGGAAATCCGCATGCTTCAACATTCTGCTGCGTCACTTCTCCATAGAACTTGGGTCGAAAGGTTGCTCAAATGGCTCTCACATAGATCACTCATCCAGTCTGTCAAACTGCCCATCCATTTCCAGCACAGAAACCTACAAATTTCAATACAAACATAAGATTTTCCATCATCTCATAAATGGTAGAAGATGAAACAAGGTTGGAAATGAAGGGATGCATACATACCTCTTGGCCGTAGTAAGTGTCGGGGCCGTAGGAGAATTTGATGCCGGGGTAGGAGCAAGTGAGCTTCCTTCCACAGGGAATCACAAGAAATGGTGGAGCCTTCATCAAAGAGGTAGACAGGGTTGAAGAACTTGACACCTTCCTTCATTATAAGTCTCACTCTCAAACTTTTGCCCTCGTTGTCGTCCGGGATCAGCTGCGTTGGCAACACTTTCGATCACAGCGTCCGCGAACTGCTTCTGTGGATCTGCATTTTAGTTCAAGATCATCATCAACATCACCATCTATTGAATGTGTGTTTTGTGAAGATGGCAGAGGAAGTTGTTAGGGTTATTTACCGATGTAGCATCGAAGTCCGGTTTTCGGGCTTCAATGCTGGCCTTGATGCTTTCAAGGCTGTGCCCTCTTTCAGCCATGTCCCTCTGCACCATTCATCATGCCAAAATTACCTACTTGAAAATTATGATCAAGGTTTGCTTTTTTTTTCCTATTTAGGGGAAAATTACCTGAATTTTCCATGCAAATTGACTTCATTGCTGATGTCAAGGTAAATACTAAAGTCCAAGAGTGTCTCTAACACGTTCATCGTACCTTCACACATAACATAAAACTAATTTTAGAAGACTTGTACACAAAAAAAATACGTATAGGATTATGATATAAAACTAATTTTAGAAGCTAGTACACAAAAAAATATAGGATTATGATATATGTAAAATTCAATCTTAAATTCATTTTAGAAAATTCTAATTTATAAAACAATGGAGATCATTGAGGTCATTTTTAGATAACATTTTTTTTGCTCATTTAAGAAACTTATACTTTGATATGATCACCCCATGTTTTTCTAATTCGAATTTTCTAAATGGACTAAAATGATTCTGAAAAGTAACTTTCCTGTTTTGGTTCTGCAATTTTTCATTAGGAATTAATTTTAGAGGGAACCTCTTTTTAGTATACCAACTATCTTCAAATGAGCAAATTTGGTTCCGTAACATTCATAATAGCTTTAAGGTCCCATCAAACTATAATTAATATCAATTCAACTACTTTTTGGCTATTTTCAATATTTTCATGACCAAAAGTACACTTAAGGCCAATGAGGGCAATTCGATCTATTTACCCTCTCATTTTCATTAAAGTAGTAGTATGTATTTGGGATAGTTGATGTACAAAAAAATATGTTCCCTCTAATTTTAATTTCAATATAAAATATCTTAATGATAGTAATATTCCATTACTATTAATTATTTACGTTTAGTTTTACTTATTTGTAATATTTAAATCATTGTACTATATTTAATATTAATAGTGAAATAACCTAGATATAAATATATGTAAACATTATACTTATACAATATTTGTATATAAAAGTAGTTCAAATTTATATAGATGGAATAATTAATTTTTCAATCTTAAAGCTATACATAGAATATGTTATTTTAAGTACAATACAAAATTGATAATTAAAATAAAATAAAAATTATTAACATACATAGAATCTTAAATAATTCAAAGAACTAAGTTTTAGTTTTATCTACTCTTAAGTAGTAATTGTAGTCTAAAAAAATAGTTGAAATTATCAATAATCAATTTAATAAAAAAGACAATGACATCTTAGTTGAATATATGATTAATTTAAATTTATGATTGTTTAATTAAATAAAAAATTAATAGTTGCTATCAATTGTTTAAGCTCATAATGTCGCGTCTTAATATTATCATTAGGTCAATTTACAACATCATGAACTGTTCATAATTCCCATATCTATTCCCTTGACTATTCGTGAATCATATTTTTTCTACTTTATTAAATTTTTTATTTCAATGTAGTATATATTATATATTATGATTAACGTAAATTTTCAGTTAATAAAATTACGAGATTAATTAAATAAAATATTTATCTTAGTTTTATTTAAATAATTGAGAATGTAATCATATAAAAGTACTAACTAGCACTAGAAAGTAATATCATAGTATTCAATAAGGTATGGTATATATTAGTAATAATAGTATAAGAATCTATTAAACTTAATCCCAAATAAATTAGAAAAAAGAAAAAAGTTGATGAATAAATAGATTGAATTGCCCTTAATTGCCTTAAGGGTACTTTGGTCATGAAAATATTGAAAATAGCCAAAAAAGTAGTTGAATTGATATTAACTTATAGTTGATGGACCTTAAAAGATATTATGAAGTGTTACGGACCAAATTTGCTCATTTGGGACTGTTGGTGTACTAAAAAAGAGGTTCCCTCTTAATTTTATTTTGATCACAACTCAAAAACGTATTAGTTTTTTCATTCAAAAAATCCTAGTCATTTTAATTATAAATTTGATAAAATTTTGACCTGTCTCACAAACTATGAAAGTGAAATATCTAATCATAAATATTTTGTTGATATTTCAAATAGCGATTTTTTAAAATAAGATAGAATACATAAAGAAAGGTAAATATAAAGAATTAGTTTATTGAAACGACCTTGTTTATGCATTACCAAAAGACATCTTTTTATACAGAAATGTGACATTAAAGGAAAAATTGAAATTTCTTTATTTAACTTTCCATTTTCTTTTCTTACGAAATTGACCAAATGAAATTTCATGATTTAGTTGACTATTCTCTCCGTACCACATTAGTAATCACTTTTAATTTTATGTACTCATTTTATATTATAAAAATGATGATAAATAGTTA
The DNA here is from genome assembly GCF_004379255.2 of Salvia splendens. Taxonomy (NCBI): domain Eukaryota; kingdom Viridiplantae; phylum Streptophyta; class Magnoliopsida; order Lamiales; family Lamiaceae; genus Salvia; species Salvia splendens. The sequence continues at coordinate 22,942,925 of NC_056051.1, forward strand.
AAGTGGAGAAAATGATAAGATTGGATTTATCGTTGATAAAGAGTGCATGGGTCAGAAGCAGAGATGCTGACATGGACAAAAGCAAAATTCCTAAACCATAGAATTATGGATAAGGAATACTCACATTGGGTGTAAGCCTTCGATAACGAGGATCTTGGGAGGCTTGATTACCTCCGGCGGGTCCAGTAGACCACTAACGTGGTTGTAAATTGGCTTATCAACAGCCGTCCCATCCTTCAACGCCTTGACTTGCCTCATACATTAGATCGAAGTCATTCGCTCTGGGATCCAGTGCGGTTACGCCCTTCTCCTTCCGTCCGGTTCTGTCCAGTGAGTGGTAGTCGTCCAGGCATATCACTGTCGTCGTGTCGCTTATCAGCGTGTTCGAGTCCGGGTTCCCGCCTTTCGGGGGCTCGGCTGCTCCTCCGAAGACGGAGGTCAGCCGCCGCAATGAAGGTGGACTTCCCGCACCCCGAGTCGGCGGCTAGGCCGATCACGACGGTCTTGTCCTCGGCAGAGCATGATATCAGAGTGGAGCGCCGACCGCTGAGGGGTCTTTTGTGGTGGTGGTGAAGAGAGGATGTGTTTTTGGGGGAAGAAGGGGGAGTGGGGTTTTGGTGGTGTGGAGATTGAGTTGAGTGAGTATATAGTGGAGACTGCCATTGCTAATGGTTCTCCTCTTTCTTGGTTTACATGAAAAAATGGGAGATATATAGGGAGGGGATGGTGTGTGGTGAGTGTGAAATTTTATGGCAAGGATAGGAGGGTGTTCTTGGTGTTTTATGTGGTGGGAAGTGTTGATTTCTCTTGGGGTGTTTTTTGTCAATTTGTCATTTCTCAAATTTACTACCTGGGCAATTGTTTTGAATTTTAATATTTGTGATAAATGTAGGGAATGGTGATATCTTGAAGTTCGGATATTTGGGTGCCACGTGGCGATGAGGTGATGGGTTGCAAAGGTATGAGGGGTGTGAGGATATGGGGAGTATGGACCTTTCATGATCCCACTTCCATCTGAATTTCAACATTGTTTCTACTATGTATATGCAGTTTAATTTATGTGGTTTACTATAATACAATATTCTCTCCCGTGAATATTTATCTCATATTTCATGTCCGTCGTAATATGCCTCATTTACTACTAGAACTTATTCCTTACTGTTATGTACATAAATAATACTCCAACAAAAATCTAGTAAAATTTTATTAAACAAGTCGGTCATCACTTCTTTACCCATTTTTCATGGACAAAGAGAGTAAGTTCTGATTTGCATTTTGTTGATTTTCTAATCTACGATTAGAATTGATAGGTCTTACTATAAAAAAAAACTCTAAAGTAGTAGTAAAACCGAAATAAATACAATACCGGTATAAATTTTGTGGAGAGTAGCATAAAAAGTTTATATTGAAATCAACTTTTAGTGTAGTTTCTCTACATCCTAAGAGTAATAGAATCTGATACAAAAATGGTGGAATCAACCAAGCAGGGATACAGCCCTTGGATGACTTCCGATATAGTACTACTATCATTTCTGTCCCCGGAAATATGCATATATTTTCTGCAAGGGGGAGAAGAGAGAGATCAATAAATGGTTACAGACGACAAACGTCTCTATTCGCTATTTGTAGAAGAGTTTCAGATTTCATTGCATCATGCAAGTAATACTAAGAGGACACACACTCAACATATATATATATAGTGGAATCATCGAATTAATATGCATCGTCCTGCGTTAATGAAATTCGGTTGTATCACAGAAATTCATAAAAATATAGCATGAGTCTTACCTGGAGTACCCATAAGCTGAGCAGTGTTTCCAAGCAAAAGAATGCAAACCCAATCAGGTAAAAGATCTGCAACAGAATGGATCATTAAATAATTAGGACTGTGACACATAAAATGATACACAACGATCGTTAACTGAATCTAGGAAATAGAGATTTCTTCTGCCAGTAACTTAAGATTCTTCTCTATATCTATTATCTCCTTATCATCTTTAATACAAAGAACTAGTTTGGGGAAAAAGCATAAAGTATAAACAGATTGATTCCTAAAGAAATTGCATGCACGACGAAGGTAACATTATATATATGCATGACTTTAGCCGTCACTTGCTCGTGCATCATATCCAAGAAGAAGTTCGGAATAGTTACTATCCGTATGTAAATCTAACTGTTTTTCTCCCTCGCCTTCTTCTTCTCTTCTTCAGCAAAAGTAAAAGAAATATATACAATGGGGAAATCCTGCCATGCTAATGTTACAGGCAATCATAAATTGGAATTAATTCTGTCCAAAATTAACATCTCTATGAGAATGCAGAGAATTATAACATCTCAATGAGAATGCACCAGGAATGTCCACTAAGTTAATTATAACATCTTTGAGAATGCAGAAAATTATACAGGACTCACAAGTCGTACAACTCACAAGTAGCAAAGGAAAACTCACCCCAACTAAGACATGGTCCGAAAACACATCAACAGCTGCAAGGATGCCACTGAGAGAGACAGCAAACAAAAGAATAAGAGAAAACAAATAAATAAATGCTATAATAAGCTCTGCTTCAGATGAAAGATTTACAAGAAAATTGAAATTGCTTACGTTAATGATTGCCCTTGAAAGACGATTGGAGGTGCAATTGCAGCAACAATGCAGAAACCAATGTGAAACTGTAAAGTAATGGAATCAAAGATCATCAATATGGACAATCTACCATATAGCACATGAAAGATCATCATATAGACATGTACACATAATATCAAGGTGCAACATCCAAGCATACCATATAGCACATGAAAAACCACCCAAACTTCAGTGCACTATCAGTCCTGAGGATGGGAACCAGAAGTATGTCAAGAGAAATTAATTCCAATATGCTATGAGTCTGCAGAGAGTAGTAAAAAAACAGATTTCAAGTACCTCATTGCACGATACAAAGGCCTGTACCAGAGCACATATGAGAGGGGGCATCCCATTAGGGCATAGATTATGGCACAGTAAATGACATTTCTTACATTAGACTATAACCTCCAAATTGGCAACCTACAAAGTTAAAGCACACATTCACACACTTACCACCACCCTTTATCCAGCAAATGGTGACTGCAACAACATTAAATAAAAGGCAAAGTACAATCCCTGTAACAAAAATGCACAAAGATAAGGTAATTACTCCAGCAAAAATCAGAGTTGAAACCAAAGTCATACAATAGGCTATGGAATAACATTGAGCTGATCAGTTCTTTTTAGAAAACAAGAAACTAATAATGAGCAAGCTACATGAGCCAAATGCAGTTACCAACAGACAGCTACACTTTATCCTGAAAACAAGGTACTTGGCGAATTTGAAACAGCGGTATAATTCAATATTTTAAAAGTCTAAGCCAAACTATGGTGCAGTTCAAACCAAACTATTTGCAAGGATACAAATTGCACCCATACCACACTTTAATAGAATGTGTCATTTTATAACAAGAAGAGCATACCCACCTAACCAACTTGCAAAGCCAAATACTGTAACTTCTGAGCATGAACTGGTATTTCATTGGCTATATCATGATGGATAATGGGAAAAAATGGAGGCCAGTTTCTATCGTCGACAGGAACACCAGCTGAATGGAAGTGTTGCTAAATGTATTAGAAACATAAGAACAAAAAAATAACAAGTCTGTTAGCCCTGATCTTATAGATTACCATTGTTAACAGCATCTTCTCTCCGTTTAATCTCCTGCAGGACAAAAGCCAATAAGTACTTTTTTTATTTGCATGATTACAATGGCGTAAAGATATGGCAGCACACAAACACCCGAAATAAAGAGCTCAAGTCAATGGCTTTTGCAGATTAAGAGTCATCCAGTTCAAGAAGTAAAGTCTATGACCAAAATAATACTCTTGACATTTATAACTACCTACATCAGTTAAATGGATAGTCATCATGAATTGTCTGTTTAGTTCATTTTCTTGTATAGAAAAGACAGATCACGTTGGGTATTTTTAGTCAGATACAAATATTGCATAAAATCTGATGTAATGCAAATAGACACTGATGTTACAACCCTAATATACATAGTATGTATGGCCAAATTTGGGCAACATAATAAATATGATCAGAAGGTTTCTGAAACATTTGGAATCCGCTTGCTGTAATATAACCTAACTAAAACTTACCCTCTCTTTTTACTTTAAATCTGCTTCCCATGCGGCAAGTTCGTTCTCCTTTTTCTTTGAATCCTGAAATATTAGGCAACAGAGTTACGATAAAAATTCATAATGACAGAGAAGACATGGGTAAACGTATACTTCTAAAAAAGATTACATTCATAGCATCTAATGGTATATCTACAGTGGCTTCATGTTTCTGACCAAAACCGAGTGCACTTGAAACCACATTGGGAATGCGAGATTTTGACTTGTCGCCATTCTGGAGAAAAAGAAAAAAAAACATATTAGGTTGGTCGAGGCCACATGGATAACTGGAGAAGTTTGTAATGAGTATCAACAAACATTTCAAATCAACCACAAGAAGTCATAATATTTATGGTATGCATCAGGTAAAATGAGACTCTGTCAAGCTCACTGGCGGATCCAGAGGGTGCCTGGGTCAGCCGAAGCATCACCAACCAAATACTTGCCTTGTATTTTATATTTTAGAAGCATCTTTCACCATTGAGAAACTCGGTTTTGGAATCAAACAAATGGAAAATATGTCATACTACAACATCATTCTTCTCATTTGTAAGAATTAGACTGGTTAAGAACATCAGAAATGCAGTCAAAAGATACCTTACTTTTGTTGTGGTCTAGTCTTTTCTATTTCTCTTAGGAGATAGGAAAAGGAATTTAAAACGTTTTACTAGCGATATTGAGATATGTTATCAGAATTTAGGCCAAGATGTTTCCATCCGTTTCAAAGATGTGCAAAATTTTGAGAATTAAAACCATTTCTAATCAAATTCAGTGTCATATGCTACCTTACACTAAAAAACCATACAATAATTAATTAGCGATAAATCCAAAATCGATTTACGCAACCGTTGATTAGAAATAATGATAACAAAAACAGCATTCATATTAATTTCGTATAGAGTCACTCCTCCAATTAATTCAGATTTAACCGAACGAATAGAGCCGTAGGCATCGGATCTGAACCAAATAATCACAACTTCTACAAACACTAGAAATAAGCAACATTGAAGAAATTGACGAATGTAATGTTATATTTAGGCAGATCCGAATAATTTGGAAATGCGGTTACCGAAAATGGATTGACTTCAGGTTCTTCCTCATCAAACGGATTGGGATCGTTTCCCCGATTCATAACCACCGACTCTTGCTGCGCCTAAACTCCCAAGGAGTAGTAAATTAGGAATGATGTCTTGATGGTAAAGCGAGAGAATGAGAAAGAGAGAAGTGACAGTCGTGAATGTGCTTCTTTATTGCGAGGCGGGACAAAATGGAAATATTATGCATATTTTGGAATTAACTCAATTCCTGCATATATTCAACTCGAATTTAACTAATTAGCAAATAAATTTTCTAGCACTTAAAATCTGATTAGAAAAATTATAGAATAGGAAATATAGGTCAATATCAGCTACTGCTATATTTATGTTATTGCATTTTCTCACTTTAAAACGAAATTTAAAGTTAGTAGCACTGTCTGTTAAAAAAAAATAGTCTTGTTATTCTACTTGGTTTTTATTTGAAAATTAATCTCCATTTATTTGTAATAAATTCTCTCTCTAATGAAATGAGTTTTATAACGCCGTTTTGACCACTTTTTTCTTCCTACTAAGATTTTTTTAAATTTCGAATAACAATGTAGATAAAATCCAAAGCTGACTTTTTTACCGTTATTATAAATCCAATTACGAGTTCAAAAAAATAATCAAGTTATTCCATCAAATATAGTGGAGTCGTATTATTTTTTTAAACATAGCACTAGACGGTCAGCGACCTACTTCGGTGACCAAGTTGAACACAGAAAATCGAATAGCAAAAAAATCGAACACCAGGCTGCCAAAATTTCGATCAAGTCATAGTATTTCCACAAGGTTTGAATAGCCAAGCAAGATGAGGCATAAGAATATGACAAGAAGCTCGAGTTATAAACATCCGACAAAAAGGAGTAGCAAGCCAAGCCGATGGGAAAATGGCCGTGGGTGATCATATAAGAGCATCTCCAATGCCGGCGTCAAAATCGCGACGCCGATTTTCGCCGACGCCGAACCATTGGAACCGGCGTCGGCGAAATCGGCGTCAAAATCGGCGTGGCCATGCCGATTCGCGCGATGACGCCAGTTCCGACGCCGATCCTCACGGCGCCATTGTGGGTCCCGGATCGGCGTCAAACCGGAGTCAGATTTTATTATTTTTTTTTCTTTTGAAAACACTATATATACGCGCTTTGAACACAATGCGGCTGGCAGACCCGGCCACACCCCTATTCAAAAGTGCACTGCGCCAATCAGGCAGTTAGCCTACGGCACCGCGGCAGACATGTGGGACGAATACCTCCACATCGGTGAGACGACTGCCATCGAATGTATGAAGTATTTCTGTCAGGGCGTGATCGAAGTATTCGGTGATCAGTATCTCCGAAAGCCTACCCCCGAAGATTGCCGGAATCTGCTGCGGATGCACGGGGATCAGCATGGGTTCCCGGGAATGTTAGGCAGCATAGATTGTATGCATTGGGAGTGGAAGAACTGTCCCGCTGCCTGGAAGGGGTTTTACACGACCGGCTACAAGGGAAAAAATCCCCCGATGATCCTCGAGGCCGTAGCTGATTACCGGTTGTGGATTTGGCATGCGTATTTTGAGATAGCCGGTTCGAACAACGACCTAAACGTCCTCAACTCGTCGCCCCTTTTCAATGAGCAGTGTCAGGGCGTCGGTCCGGCCATCAGTTTTAAATTATTGTACTTTTTGAAATTTAATAGTATTATTCAATTTAAATGTATTTATCTCGTAAATTACATTCCGTATGTGATACGAGTGTAAATTAAATTATATAATTGTTATTAGTGATGTGGATAGGTAGTGTGAAGGCTATGTGAGGGCTATTTGATGTCCAGTTGATGTGGCAAGCTGATGTGGCATCAGAATTATAGTGCTGATGATGTGGCAGTGTGAAGGCTATGTGAAGACTATTTGACGTCCAGTTTTACTGGAGATGCTCTAATAAAAGCCTCGTACATTTAAGGGCAAAGGATAACATTTGCCCTCATCTGCCAAAAAAGATCTCTACAACTGCAATTTCATGTTTCATCCATCACAAACACTCTCTCCTAAAAAAATAAAGACTCTTCTTTTGAAGACGCGAGCCAACTCCAAAATTTCAGATTCTCTAGTTTGCTTCGTAGTGTTATCGTCCTGCCACAGTAACTTGCCTTTATGGGTTAACCGGTTAGCAAACTCCACGGCCATGCTTGCTGCGTCTCTCGTTGCTGTCAGGGCATTCAGAACCGAGATGGAATATTGAGGATGAGACACAAGTCTATTCAAGAGGATCAGCGCCTCTCGTATCACCAAACTTCTGCAGAAATGAAAATTCAGTCGCAAAACGGAAGGATTTAGTCGAAAAGCATAAGCAACTTGTCACAAACATAGTTCGTAATAAATAGTAGGAGTAAAAGACTACACAAACTTAAAATATTATGAACTCTGAGGAGTTGCTTATTCTTACGGAACTTCAAAAATTTATGACCCTGGTACTGGAAGCTAAGAATATGTTCATTTTATGTAAGATGACCAAAGAGCAATTGGACTTACAACCAACAAAAATATTATACATGACAGATGAAAGGTAAACAAAAGAACTTGACATCAGAAAAAGGAGACCATCCTCAATGAAGCACTGGCAGAACAAGTTCTTTGAGCCCTAAATCAGCATATTATGGTGACGAAACATCAGTGAATAGACTGTATTAAACGTACAAATATGAATTATAGAGGCTACAATTTACAGTCAGAAAACATAAAAAAGAATTCCTGATGGAATTAATAAATATAGTTGTACTTGGTTGAATGCAGAAACTTACTGTTCCAGGACAATGCTGGATCTTCTAGCAGACTTTGATTCCTGAAGGTCCAAATCTGATAATATGCTTTGCATTATGACGGCAAGGAAATTGGAGCCCTTTGGGAGCCTATGATTTAGTAAAATCTCAAATCCGGATTTTCCTGACGAACCTAGTAAAGCTAGAAAAGATATAGCATTTCTTCGAAGCTTCATTTCCTGAAAGTTAAGCAGAATTTAGATATATGATCCATTAAAAGTACAGGTTAGGAGACCGAACTGTTCATTCTGATAAATCTAAACCGCATGCAGCAAGGAGAACAAAAGCACCCACCAAGCAGAGTCAAATAACTGGTCAGATGATAACCAGGTGAGCAGTGAATATCCAATAATCTAGTTTCTTATCGTGCAGCTTTAGAATAGTATACTATTTCCCAAAGATCAGCTTACCTCAGCAGTAGCACTCCCACAGCAAGCTACACAATGTGCTAAGCCGATTAAGATCTCATTTAACACTTGAAAACTTGGGAAATTGTTGCCACTAATATCCTTAGAGTACGATAGATCTCCATCCTCTTTTAAGCAAGAAGAGATCATAGCTAGAACTTTGGGACCTATTAAAATACAGCAAGAGAAACAATTATCAATAAAAACTTCTGATTCCAGGAAATGTACATTGAGACAAATAAACCAAAATTGATATATTGCTTTAGAGATGAGTACAGAAACAAGATGCATAAATATCTCCCAAAAAAGTGTGTGAATAAGTATATAGGTTTGGCGCATATCTTGAGTCATAATTATGTAAGGCGTAGTATTAACTATAAAGTTCAGAAAATCCTTTTCCATACATAAAATAAACACAGAATGCTCAAAGAAACTACAAGAAAATGTTCTGATTAGCAAATCAAATTTATTTATCTGGTTACAATTTGCTTTTGAGCCAAATATAGAAACTCACAATTACATAGCAGATAAAGAGCATGAACAGCTTGGTCTTGCACAGAGAATCCAGCTTCCTTCCTCAATAATTGAGATAAAGTATGAAACACAGATTCCCCGGCAAACCTGTTCCAGAGGCCTCAATTCAGAATGTTACATAAGCAACAAAATGATTGTACCCAGCAAAAGAGTACTTACTTGTCTCTCTCCAAATAGGCATTATGTCTCATAAGAATTAGATTCATGACTGAAAGTGCCTCGCGTCTTACTAGTTCATCATTGCTTTTAGTCGCAATTGTGCACATACGTTCAAGTAAAGATACTTGATAGGCTCCAGACACAGATGCTACACAGCTATGATTAGCAAACCCATTAAAACCAGAGGGTTTAGCATTAGCCAATTTCGGTGCAGATGGAATTTGGCCCTGCTTCAACATATCTACTATATTTGCAAAGGTTTAAGCATTCTTCCTCCGCACGACATCCATTTGTATCTGATTCAGCATTTCTAGAGATGGATTCTTCCACTGTAACATTTTCCCTGGAACAGTACACTCGAGAAATCAAAATAAAGTAGAAAAGAACATTAAGGCCTGAGACAATCATTTTTTTATCGTTTCACTTTTCTGGGAGGAAGAAGAAGAAACTATACAGCGAAGATTCAAGCACGAGGCTTGAAAGGAGGGAACATCTTCAAATAGGAAGCTCTGTCTAAATGCCATAACATGACAACGACATATGACTGCAACTGGTTAATACTGCAGTTCAAATGGCAATAGGCATGATGTAACAAGGACATATTACTGCATTTTATATATGTGATAAAGCATTTTCCATAACTTGGTTACATCTGCAGCAGTATACAAAAAATCTGATTTTGAACATCTCATTTGAACAAAATGTTTGAAGTAATTACAATCACTTTTTCAGCTAAGTAGCATTATATACCTAAGAAAAATAAGAAAGAAAATTATAAGAATCATTAATTTTTCAACTTGAGTATACTTTGTATCCACATTTTGATCATAAATTAATAATGAACATCGATTTTCTTACTAACCAAAGTAAAAATATCATAATCATGTAACCCTCTTACTTATAAGGACAATGATTAGGTCCACAATTTTGTAGTATTATTTATTTTGAGAATCACTAAACAGAAAGTGTCCCTATTGCTGATTATATTGAGAATATATATATATATATATATATATAAAATCAAGTATAAATGGCTGCTTGACTTAGTTATGAAGAAATCTATAAAAATCAGTGCAGAAATTACAAAGAGATTATTTCATATTGTTCGAACCTTTCACCAAACTCCTTTTCCATACTTGAGGAATCACTCAAAACCTTGTGTAAAACACGAAGTGACCAACGGACAATAAAAACCTGCACATGGATGGACTTTGGCTCAGCAAAAGAAATGCAAATGGAAAACATTCCATGCATGCCACCATAGATTTAATAATCATGTAAATGAATCATGAAGCTTCTACTTATAACATGAATCGTGAAGATTACTACTCCCTCCACCCTTTAAAAATAGAAACTATATCCATTGTGGTCCGTCCCTTAAAAATAGAAACTTTCTAATTTATGAAACTTTTTTCTCTCTAATGAGGTGGGACCCATTATTCACTAACAATACTTCAATCACTTTTTCATTCTCTCTCTTTTACCAATTGTGATTTCAAAAGTTTTACTTTTCAAGGACGGAGGGAGTATGAGTCTCGCCACAAGTGATGGATTTCTTTTGGGCATGGGATTTAAGAAAATGATATATATTGAGTTAAAGTGGAGAGAATAAAGAATGAGAGAGGAAAAAGTAAGAGAGATAAAGAGATAATAAAGTAAGAAAGAGAGAATAAAGTAAGAGAGAGAATAAAGTAAGAGGAGGTTAAAGTTTTGTTTTTGGTTAAAAAAGGAAATTGATCACTTGTGATAGTACAACCCAAAATGGAAAGTTGATCCTTGTGGTGGGATGGAGAGAGTATATAAAGTTACATAGTCTAATAACATATGGACGATTGCAACTTTTGATCAAACAAAAGTGAAAATAATAATGTAGAGAAAAACCCACTAATTGTTTATATAATATAATACACTATCCAAATAGATTAAATTAATTCAATATAGTAGTATCTCATAATAAAGAAAATTATATTGAGAAATAATGACTGCATATCCACTTTGTATCATATTATCAAGGTAGATGTCTGTATGACATAAGTACTAAATAATAGTACTGAAGAGATAACTATCTAATAGTTTCAACAGGGAACTAATAGTAAAGTGAAGTTGATTGGGGTTTTAGTTAAGTTGATAATGCAAGTGCATAAAAAGTGTATAGTGTCTTTGTAATAGGCATAGTGAACAAATCAGAATGCTAAAAATGGATTTTGGCTCAGAATTCTAAACCAATAATACATTTAAAACATATATAAAAGGCCTAATTAGTAAAATCAATTGTACAAAAAGAAATGTAACTTGACCAACTATTACTTTCTAAAATGAACAGCAATCACCTAAGAAATCTTCATATATGTTGTGAACTCACATTTTCCAGATTGCACAGGTCAACCAAAGCTACCAACAAGTCCTCCGGTCTCAAAATATCATTACTAATCTGCAAGAAATAGATATACAGCAAGGATGACCCAGACATATAGAGAATTACGCACACCATGTGCTACCTTAGCAAGCAAGGAGAAAAGATGAAGTGACCAAATGAGTATTTGAAATTTTGAATGACTGAAGATGAGAAATGACTACTACTCAAATCATTCTTTGAATTTAATTTTCCATTTTACTCATAAAGAAATGTTATAGCTAACAATGACAAAGTTGATCGTCTCTTTAATATAAGTACAAATAAGGGGAAAAGTGCATTCCAAAGTTAGACAGCATAGCTCATACTCCCTCCGTCCCAACTTAATAGTCACTCTTGGAGTGGGCAAAGGTTTTAAGAAATGTAAAGAAAAGTTGGTTGGAAAAGTTAGTGGAATGTGGGACCCACTTTTTTATACTATTAGTTTTATAATAAAATGTGAGTGAAGTGAGTTAGTGTAATGTGGGATCTAATTACCATTTATGGTAAACATGAAGTGTGACAATTAAGTTGGGACGGACCGATATGGAAAAGAGTGACAATTAAGTTGGGACGGAGGGAGTACTTGAAAATAGCCACTCATCATTAGTTTGATATCATGCTAGCAGGACTTTATAAATATGAGCATTTACCTTGGTGAAGACAGAGTAAAGATGTAAGACTTTTTCATATTCTATGGTCTGTAAAGGACCCTGTTGATCAGATGAGGCCATGTTTGAGCCGTTTATAGGGGAGTTCAGGTAACCAAACAGCAGATGAAAATCCATTTCACAAGTCTTATAAAGCTTTGCAACTAGAACCCTTCCCTGTTTCTGGTCATTTGAGTTCCACACACCAAACAACTTTTCGGAGTGGCAAAAAGTTTCTTGTAAAGCCGAAGTGCTTGCTTCATTGGTTTTATCTCTTCCTGTATCACAATCTGTTGTACCAACTCATCAACAACAATAGTAGAAAACCCACCCCAATGAACAGAAACGAAAAGGGATGATTATTAAACTGAGAACATCACATGAGATTGGACAAAATCAAAAAACACATCCTGTTGTTTGATCTTCGAGAAAATGCTCACCTACATTTTGCACACGAACCAGGCTGTTTATTATATGGTTTCACATTTGGAGGAGCTTCAGGTATCCCATGATCCAAAGAGTTACAAACGATATCATCCCTATAACCAGACAAAAAAAAGTCATTCATGAATATTCTCAATCTTAATACCAAACTAGAGAACATGTTAACACAATAATGACCCGAAAAGCTATGTCCAGACATGAATACGGCATAAAAATGATCAATGCCAACACAAACACAAAAGCAACATATTTTATGTTGACATATACCATAAGTAAGCAAGACAATGAAGCATGTAAAAAGCCTTATGCATAGTGAGAGGAGTATATAATACTTATAAACAAAGAGATTACAGAAGCATGCTTACATCTCCATGCTCTTTCTAGGATTAGCTTGAGCATCTTTAGCCTCAATCCTCGAATTCAGTAGTTTCTGCTGCTCCAAATTTTTTTCCTTTTCCTTTCTAAGCTCCGAGCACTCCTGCTCCTGAAACCAACAACCAACAATCAAAACAGCGCAAACTTATACTTCCTCACTTACCAAACTCAATTTTCAAATTTATTTACCAGGTGACTAAGCTGCTTCGAAACACGATTTAGCTCTTTCTGCAATGACAACAAACACCGAATTACGCTACAACTCATCATAAACTTAGAATCCACAAACTGATACACGTTAACAATCCTGATTAAAGATATGCGCATTCAATTATGATCTCAACCTGCAGTGCACCAAGCTCGCGCTCCTTGGCAATGTCGGTTACGGGAAGGGCAAAAGAGTCATGAAAATCGGGAATGACAGAAGGCGTATGGAAGGTCTGAGGAGTTCTCTGAGACAGTTCGCGAGGAGGTGAATAACTGAGCTCCAACGGCGGCGGCAGGCGCCGAGGGGGAGGGAGAAAAGGAGTCTGAGACTGCGGAGGCTGAAGCGAAGGGTGGTGTCGAGAGGACTGGGTGGAGAGAACGGTTTCCTCGAACTTGACAAGCTCTTCTAGGAAATCGGCACCCCACTCATCGTCGTCTAAACCCTGATCCGCCATGGTTGTACGGACGCGGAGAGGTGAGTGTTCTGCGGCCTGCGCGCTGCACTTGTGTTTCAATTGTTGAAAGGAAATTCCTAATTTGCGAACCAAATTAATTACGAATTGTGTTTCAGTTGTTGAAAGACTTTTCGAATAAAAAAATGATTAAGAATTAGTTCATCTTACACTGATTCGATTTTAGGAATCAATGATAGTATTATATTAAAGTATTAGTGAACAAAAAATATACTCCTTTGTTAATCATTTAATCAACGTTAAGTATTTAAATGGTGTATGTTAAGTATCAGTGAACAAAAAATATACTCCTTTGTTAATCATTTAATCAACGTTACGTATTTAAATGGTATTTAAATGGTGTATGTTAAGTATCAGTGAACAAAAAATATACTCCTTTGTTAATCATTTAATCAACTTTACGTATTTAAATGGTGTATGTTAAGTATTAGTGAACAAAAAATATACTCCTTTGTTAATCATTTAATCAACGTTACGTATTTAAATGGTGTATGTTAAGTATTAGTGAACAAAAAATATACTCCTTTGTTAATCATTTAATCAACGTTACGTATTTAAATGGTGTATGTTAAGTATCAGTGAACAAAAAATATACTCCTTTGTTAATCATTTAATCAACGTTACGTATTTAAATGGTGTATGTTAAGTATCAGTGAACAAAAAATATACTCCTTTGTTAATCATTTAATCAACGTTACGTATTTAAATGGTGTATGTTAAGTATCAGTGAACAAAAAATATACTCCTTTGTTAATCATTTAATCAACGTTACGTATTTAAATGGTGTATGTTAAGTATTAGTGAACAAAAAATATACTCCTTTGTTAATCATTTAATCAACGTTACGTATTTAAATGGTGTATGTTAAGTAACTGGTACTAATATACTCTCTCCCTCCCCGAATAGGAGTCATTTTTCATTTAGTCCGTCTGGAAATAGAAGTCTCGGTTCACTTTTACTATAAATGATAATAGGTTCCACATTCCACTAACTAATTTCACTCATATTCCATTTAAAACTAATATAACAAATGATTTTTTTTTCCACTCACTTTTCTTAACATTTCTTAACATTCGTGTCGCCAAAAAATGAGATTCTAATGGCGGACGGAGCTTGTGAGTATACAGTCTAGGAGCGTATACAGAATAGTAGTGTTGAGTACAGTTTTTAGAGCATTCACAACTCGGCTCTTAGCCATCTGTATCTCGTCTCGCCGAGACGAGATAACTAAGAGATCGGGCTGCAAGCCTCCCAGATCCATAAAATCTCGCGGGGGATTAATTTTGGAGTCAGCTCGCCATGTGCCCCCCACTTTGTCTTTGAGAGCTTGGATTGGGCTGTGACGTCCACTCGCCGGCACGCGAGTGGGCGCCTTTTATTAACGTTGTTATTATTTTTAAATAATAAGAAAATTTTAATAAGTATATATATATCAAAATTAATAAAATTTTCTCAATTTCCCAAAAATATATAATTTTATGATTTGGTAATCATGTTTTTTCGCTTTAAATAAATTGTTTTAGTTATGTAACTTTCGGATTTTTCAATAAAAATATGGATATTATTAAAAAAATAACAGTACATCTCAATTTTAATTATATCTATTTAGAAAAAAATTAAATTTTATTGAAATAGTGATAAGATGATTTGGAGATGGAGGGTTACACGTGCTATATTTGAATGAAGAGGCGGAAGTAAAAAGTGGCGTGAGACCCGTGAATAATGTAGAGATTAGATGAATAGACACGGGGATTGTGATACTCTTAATACGATTTGAAAGATAAAAACGACTGTGAAAAGTTTATTATTAAATCAACTAGTATCATGCCCGTGCGATGCACAAATCATTTTAATTTCTTCATATTTATTTCATTATGCGAAATAAAATTTGTGAAATGATAAACAAAAGAATATTCGACATCCTCTTACTTTGGATTATACTTTTTCAATCACATTAACCCCACATGGCCACAAGAGTGACTTTTCTTAAAAAAGTCAATACGAGCACATTAAAATTTCAACACATATTTGTGTTGACATTTTAATAAACTGTCTTGACATTTAAATATCAGACTTAAAATTAAAAAACATTTTAATTCTATGAAAATATGAATTAACCGTTGAGTTATAACTGCAGGAGCACGTTTACGTTGCAATAATTTAAAATTGCACTGGTGAGACACTTCCTAGTCGAACTTTATTTCATTGCAATATAGTAACCCTATACACTAAAAACCCAAACCTTGAAACCTAAATCCTAAACCCTTAACTTTAAAATATACTCATCATGACCAACAAATGAGCCAAATATCAATAAAATTCTCCCTCCGCCCCAGTTCAATTTTACTTTGTTGATCACTTATTCAAAATACACTCATCATGACCAACAAATGAGCCAAATATCAATAAAATTCTCCCTCCGTCCCAGTTCAATTTTACTTTGTTGATCACTTATTCTATTTTGGGTATTTTAGATCTGTATTCGATATTTTACATTGGGTCGGCCTGCTTGATAATCCTTATTGATAGTGGAGGTTTTTTACCTGAATCTTGTCTGTAAATCTGTTTATATGCTCGTATCAAGAAAGTGCTTTACAACAGGGCTATGTGAACGGTAAACAAAAAAAATCTTGCTTGCATTCAATATTTATTTTGGAAATTATGAAAGAGAACGGTTGGAATTGAGAAGGTCAAGATGTCGTTTAAATGTAAAACAAAATATGTGTGAATTTACATTTCATATGCTACTAAATTGGGGATTTTCAGCTTTTGGCTTGTCATTTTAATCAAATACTAATAATATTGTAACTGAAGAAATCTTTTAAATAAATTTACTATCACTTCTAATATTTAACATTTGATATTTCAATAACATTTATGTTATTTGATTTAAAAACCTTTTCATTTTAAAAATTTAAATCCTAAACCATAAACTCTAAACATATATCATAACAATTGGAAAAACATTTGACTTTCCTCACTAAGACATAGCAGTATTTTATGGCAATTATATGCACGACCCATTGTATTTCCTTCAAAATTATATTATGAAATTATTATGCGTAAAAGTCGAGTATAAAAAAAATTCATTCATTACCTATAAATAGTGATTAAAATATTTTTTATATCTAATGCAAAAACTACAAACACAACAATATATAATCAAGAACACGTGTACTTCAATAGTGAAACAACGTTAATAAGAAATATGGGTCTCATTTATTTTTTTGACTATAATACTTTTGGATCTCTATTACAACTTCAAAAAATTACCTCGTGCGATGCACAGATTAATTTAATTTTATCACTTTAAATTAACTACTTAAAATCAAATACAACTAAGGATTAAAAATCACAAACATGTAAAATAATTTAAATGTATAATCCCAAAACATAAAATTAAACAAATTTAAAAATCAATCAAGTGCTAAACATATTTAAGATAATTGTACAAAAGTGCAGTATTTATAAAATAACTAAAAGCTTCCAATTACTACTTTCTTTATGAATACCACATTTTGTAAACAATATTAATAGTGAAATCATAAGTACCATTAAGCAAGTAGATACAAATTACAAATTTCAAAATATTCACACAATGTCTCTCGCATTTAGAAAAAAAGATATATTGCTTGCACAATTATGCATAAAATTTATTTTCAAACCAAGCCCAACACTCAAAACTCTAAGCACAAACTTAAAAGTACTTACAAATTAAATAAACAAAAGAAATCTTAACCAAACAAAAACACAATGTCACATCTTCTTCTTCATTCATCTGTTCATTTCTCCTGCAATCTACCTTTGTTGCAACCTACGCATCAACCCATGTTCTTCCTTATTCTCGATCAACTGGTGGTCAGACATTAAATTTCATTATCTTAGAAGGTGTAATATTTTTAACTTTTAGATATATAATTTAAAAGAAGGAAATGTTGACAACTCAATATCAGTTCTCGAAATAAACTTCAAATCTCATACTTACATGAAATGACTTTAGTTTTATGCGTACACAATTGCCTCTAATGCCATAATTCACAGTGTATATAATTCCTGCAATTATGTAAACAATGAGGGTTAATCAAAATTATTCAGTCACACTTATAGATGTAAGAAATTATTGATTATAAATGTATTCAAGAAAAATATAATTGAATATTGATAATGTAGGATCTTTGAACCACATATATTTCACGTAATTAATCGTAAAACATAATAGGATCGAAAACTTTTATACCGAAAGCGATTATGGAAGGAGAAGAAAGCTTCCTTGAACTCTAGTGGTGCTACGCCAATTTCAAAGGAATTGTTTCTCTCTTTCTTTCATTTCCATGTTTTCTGTAATGCGTATGGTTTGATGGAGTTTAATATTTATAGACAGAAAGAGGATAAATTCTAAGCTATTTCCATTAAATGGTTATTTAAAATATTTAATAGGAGCGTTTCTTTTTATTAAAGTAGCTGACCGATTTATTTAGAATTCAATATAGGAATTGATTCACTTAAATTCTAACGGTTAAATTAGAAATTACAATCGTAAACTAATTTGATTACATTTACAGGAAGATATAATTCATCAATAGTTTATGATGATTAATTAAATCAAAATTACATGATTTGATTCTTCAGCTACCAAATTGATTGCAATCATTTTCCATATTAGTCGACCAAATTTGAATAGCTAATTTAATGCTAATAAAAATATTATATGCATACCCAATTTTCATACTATCTAATATACTATATTAGATATATTAGTCATACGATTAATTATAAATAGATGGTATGTTAATTTACGAAACGAAACGAAACGTCCCTTTCCAAACACTCCAAAACGCATAAATATTTGTAATTGCTATTCATAGCCTAAATTCATTAGTTATGCCGTTTATAGTTTAAATTATTTCATGGCATTTATTATACATGAATATTCATTAGTTATTATAAATATGCAAATTTGCACAAAGTTTATAAATATTAAAATTCGGGGCCCAAAATTTATATATATTCAAAATGAAGCCCAAAACTCAACTTTTATATATGTATAGATTTTACAATAAATAACATTGGATTCACTAAAATTGAATAGAATATAAAAAGTTATCAAATCTTCTACAAATACTAATTCCATTACTTAAAATTGTCATTTCAATAAAATAATTTTCTAGGCAGTTTCTCTCGTACTTTATAAATTTATATGTATTCGTAATTATGTTATTTTATATGTGGTCTTATTTTAGTTACTTATCTATATATTTTGTTAATGTATTTTTTATTTATTAGTACTACTATATTATTGACTTGTTTTTCTTATATTATCTCAAATTGAGATTATAATTATTAGTTGTGATTTGTTTTATTATACTTTAATTATATTTTCACATTTCATTTGTTATTATAACCTTATATATATCTTTATCAGTTACAAACATACAAACTACAACGTGTAAAAATATTAAATATGCTAGTATAATGCTACTACGACGTATGTCTTGAGTGTCTAGTCTAAACGTCAAGGCATTACTTTTTATGTAACACCCCTTACCCGGTAGGTACCCACCGAATAAGTGATGTCACGTTTCAGTATCGAAAACCCGTGCTTAAATTTTCCTTTTTCTTTTTAGCTTAAAAGCACAATTAAAATCTATTACATTTAAAAGACTTAACATTTATCCTGCGGAAGGCTAAAGATTAAACTATTATACAACATGCCACGACTACTAAACCAAGTTGACCACCAGTGACTCGCAAAAGATGCAAAGCTGCGCAACACCACTGACATAATATCAACTCTAACCTGCAGAGGAAAAAGAGGGGGGAGTGAGCTCGAAAGCCCAGTAGCAATATCCAAACTACAGAATCCAACCCTCTCAGCTAAGACAATAGTAACTATAATAACTACATTATTTCCTTTTTAATCTTTTGCTTATTTTCATTTCAATTTTACAAATTTCCAAATTACTTACCATCTCATAATCTTTGCACTAAAGAATACTTGTTCAGATAACCACACATATTCATCATATATTATTATCTCGTATCACATTTTTCTCCTTTTACCATTTATTTTCATATACTATTTTTATTTCCGTGTTAATTACCCCGAGCGGAGACCATTCAACATAATATATCATTTCCTCCACGTGAGGACCGATCAACATTCATATCATATATCATATTTTACAATCACATATCACAGATCCTTATTCATAAGTCCTCAGATATTATTTTATATATCACAGATAACAGATTCTTATTAAGAAGTCATTAGATATTATTTTATACATCACGGATCACAGATTCTTATTCAGAAGTCATTAGATATTATTTTATACATCACGGATCACGGATTCTTAATCAGAAGTCGTCAGATATTATTTTATATATCACAGATCACAGATTCTTATTCACAATTCATCAGATATTATTTTACACATCACAGATTACAGATTCTTATACACAATTAATCAGATATTATTTTACACATCACAGATTACAGATTCTTATTCAGAAATCATCAGATATTATTTTATTTTATCTTATCATATAGCCCCAATATCTGCTTGGTTTCAGGCAGGGTACACGGACCAGATCAGAAACAGAATTAGATGCAGACGCGGATTTTCGTCCTCGAGAGGACTCCGCACAGACCACCCATAGGGTGCATATCAGAAAATCAGACCACCCATGAGGGTGCAGACAGATAATCAGACCACCCATTAGGGTGCAGATCAGACAGATCAGATAGGGGCCCGTCAGATAACAGACGATCCTCGCTTCGGTTATCCAGAAGACGAGTGATCACAGATAATGCAGCGCTGTTGTCCTATGGCATGCCAATTGTACCCAACACATGTGACCAAGCAAACATGACGTTTTATTTTGTATTCTTCTTTCATATCTCTTTTTCACATGTATTCCATTTCCAAATATCACTTCAGATAATCATTCTTATCGGATTCACAGACATTCTTTTAGTATATACTTTTATAACCTTTACATATTATTCTCTTGTGTTTATTTTATTCAGGCTCTACCTATCAGATAACTTCTTTTTCATATACATTCAGATATCTTTTCATAATCTATTCAGACATATTTCACATTATTCAGATCTTCATAATTTATTACGTTCATTGCATATCATACCCATTGTCTTTTATTCATATTCGTACCATTATTTCTGTAGATCATTCATATCAAAATTAATAAGTATCATAACAATCCACATATTAAATTATAAGCATATTTAAGCACATTATTTAATTAACATCGCACAAATAAGCACATTATAGCACACATCATCTCAACCAAAGGAACCGAAAATCATATAGAGGATACGCTACCTCGCACGCTTATGAACATAAGCCTATTTCACCTTTCGACCCTTCGCTATCTTCTAGATCCATTCATTTTTGCACGACTTGTATTACAAGCTTCTATGCCTTATACTATAAATATCGTAAACATTAGTAACATATACTTATTTTCGTCAACTTCAGCTCATTAAGTCTTCCAATAAAATCACTAAGTATTCTGTTACTATTCACAGAATACTATTCACAGAGAATATATAATCATGTAGTTAATGTATTAAAATTGCTAACCTCAATTAGAAAGTTCCTAAAATTTATATTAACACTCATATTCATTCTAAATCACAATTCCATGATCAAACATCTTAAATAAATTCATTTGCTATATTAACTTAATATCCCCTTATTCCTTAACTCTCTAGTATAACAACTGCACTGGATCGATTCGTCACACAACTTCTATATTCATACGGAAGAATTTAGAGACTTGACCTAATATTTTTAAATACCCAATGAAGTCTGGTTTATAATCCAATAAGATTCATTCAAAGATTCCTAATAGTTTAAGAGATATTCTCGTTTTCCCATGGACTACCAAAAATCAGACCATTTCTGGCAGCAGTTTCTAAACAATTCTTATAAATGGTATTTGTACTCTTTAATTCGTCATAAAATTTAGAGAACAACTAAACACCTTATAGTTAATTTAGAAATTATGCAATCAAGTTTTAATCGACCTTAAATGTCCTGAATATGTCGGATAACAAATACCAAAATATGACAAAGTACCAGAATTTTGACAGTTCGTAGCTGTATTGTTATAACAATTTCTACACATAGTAAACGAACTCCTAAATTCTTCATACAAATCAGGGATCTTCTAGACTCATCATAGTTATTATAGAAATTGTTAAACCAAAGTTTCCACTATTCTACCCATGCCAAACAAATTGGAACAGGTCACTGAAAAACATGGGATTAAACCTTGTTGATCCAATTCTATTTCAATTCATGTTTAATCATAAATTTCATCTAACTTGAGCATCTAACTACTAAAAACACAAACCCTAAGGTGTATTTTCAATCTCATCATCAAGTTCATACCATGGCAATTTAACTTGGAAATTATTCATCAAAACGTGGCATACGACGTCTATACGCTACATATTCGACAATTAATCGAACATAAAACTATGTATCCATCAACACCTATGGAGCTCGAAATTTTCAGATTTTAAACCTCAATATGTATTGAATTTCATGTTATAAAAATAGTATAGTAAGAAAGACCTTACTTGATTTGCTATGTTTTATACGATTAAATCCCCGATTTGCCGACGAACAAGCCAAATAAATGGGAAAGAAGGTTTTTGGCTATGGAGGTTGAGGGGAGCTGCTCATGGACGAAAATCATGAGGGAGAGAAGATAAGTCTTTGACTTTTAAATTTTATCCAACAACTTCTAGATTTTTCTTTAAAATTCTAATTATTTATTTACTTAAGTTAAATTATTTCCTTGTACTAATTTATTTTCATGTCATACGATCCCATATTTATGGATTCTATATACCATCTCGTAGCACATTAATCCTAGATTAATCTAAAATTATTCTCGTCCGACACCTCAAATGTTTCGACAATCGATTTTGCGAAAAACCGAAATAATCGGCGATAAAAATTTCAATTACCCTTAAATGGACAAAAATAAATCCTCACATTATTTATAATTATGCTAGGCCATAATTTATAATTTATAAAATTATTAGCCCTTAGCTTCGATTTACGATTTTACGTGGGTAAAAGAGATTGCCGAAAATCACATAATCGACATTTCGTATTAAATTTCTACCTTATAGTTTAACTTAACTACTATTCCTCATCACATATCCAAATCTTTCGTCAAGCCCTATAATTTGGGATGTTACAACTCTTCCCCCCTAAAGAATTTCGTCCTCAAAATTCCATCGAATTTGCTTACTCCTAGAAGCGTTAGGGTTTCACTTATGCCATTTCATGGCATTACGTCATTTCCTATTTGTAGCGTATCCTCATTTTCCGCATCAAGCCACAAAATCGCACTTCTAATCACATTATCCAACTTTCACATATAATGTCACATAAGTTCATATTTCACCCTAATATATAATATTGAGATTATTGGTTCCATCATGTAACGTTATCATTTCTTTACATAAAAATTTCCATGTTACTTGCATCCTTTCTTTGCCCACATGGGGCGTACATATCATATTCATCACGTAATGTATAATTCACATCATATACCATATAGCCCTTATTCGGGTGCATATAGCCCATAAAATGGTGCATTTCATTTTCCATATATCATCATTGTTGGTAGATTGTGATGGCTCAATAGTCAAGTTCGGCAAGTTCGGCAAGCTCGTCAAGTTCGGCAAGTTCGGCAAGCTCGTCAAGTTCGGCAAGTTCGGCAAGCTCGTCAAGCTCGTCAAGCTCGGCAGCTCGGCAGCTCGGCTGTTATGACAACTCGTTTCCGGCAGCCGTTAGATCTGTTTGTTAGTCAAGTTTTAATCCTAGCCGTAGGATTGAAACTAGCCGTTAGTTTCTGTTAAATAGCTATTTTCATTAGTTAGTTTTACATACTGTAGCTCATCTTCTCGCTCTCGTTTTTCTCATTCCAGTGAATAAAATTTCCTTTACAATTTCATTCCAATCTTCAACCGATTGTTCTTGCTACTCAAATCGTTCCTCAATTGTTTACAAATTGGCGCCGTCTGTGGGAACCGGGAGGCGCGATTGATTTCTGATTTGTTCTGTCGGTGGTGAGATTGGAGGGTGTTATGGCTTCTAGGTTTGAGGCCGAGAAATTCACGGGTAGGAATGATTTCGGCTTATGGCGGATGAAAATGCGGGCTATGCTGATTCATCAAGGCCTTGCTTCGGCGTTGGACGCGGGCGGAAAGGAGGACAAGTCGGAGAAAGGGGAGAAGATGGATCTTGACGAAAAGGAGATCCTTAAACGAGCTGAGATCGAGGCGAAAGCTCATAGTGCAATTGTGCTATGCCTCGGGGATAAAGTTCTTCGAGAGGTTGCAAAAGAAAAGACTGCAGCCGGAATAATCGCGAAGCTCGAAGACTTGTACATGGCTAAGTCCTTGGCCAATAGGCTGCTCATGAAGCAGCGGTTATACTCCTATCGATTCTTGGATGATAAAGGGATATTGGAGCAACTTGAAGACTTCAATAAGGCGGTCGATGATCTTGAAAATATCGACGCCTCGATAGGGGATGAAGATAAGGCAATATTACTTTTGAATGCTCTGCCGAAGTCATTCGATCAGCTACGAGATGCTATATTGTATGGCCGAGAGGGTACTATCACCCTTGTTGAAGTTCAGTCGGCCATAAGAGCAAAAGAAATTCAGAAGTCAGGCTCTAAGAATCCAGAGGCTATGGCTGAGAGCCTAAATGTCAAGAAGTTCAAGGGAGTCAAGAGGTTTCAGAAGCCGAGCCAAGAAAACCAGAAAACTCCATCAAATGATCAAAAGGAAACCCGCTCATGTCATTGGTGCAAGAAGCCGGGTCACCTCAAAAAGGATTGCTTCGCATGGAAAAGAAGGCAAGCAAATGGTGGTGGAAACCGTGTTCCATCCACTGACTGTGTTGAGGAAACTGATGTGCCAGAAATTCTGAATGTGATGGAGGGTGGTCTGGGAGGATCTTGGATCATGGACTCGGGGTGTAGTCTGCATATGAGTCCGAATCTTGGCTGGTTTGAGGAGATCCAAGAGATGACTGGATCGGTTATATTGGGCAACAACCAAGTTTGTACCATCCAAGGTATAGGCAAGATCAGGCTGAGAATGCAAGATGGATCTGTGAAGATTATAAGTGAAGTGAGATATATACCTGATATCAAGAGGAATCTCATTTCACTTGGGCTTCTTGAACGCAAGGGATATACATTCTGCTCTACTGGGGGAAGAATGACAGTTTCCAAGGATCAAAGAGTGGTGATGGAAGCTGAAAGGAGGGGAAGCTTGTACTATCTACTGGCTAGTGTTGAGATCCCTACTGCACAGGCAAATATTGTGAAGGCTGATGACTTCAAAATCTGGCATATGCGGCTTGCTCATGCAGCTGAGGGAAGCATTAAGGAGCTGGCCAAGAAGGGGATTATACAAAGTTCTGGGCAGATGGACACTACTCCATGTGAGGAATGCATTTTGGGTAAGTCCAAGAAAACAGCCCTATCCCAAAGGCAAGCACACTTCCACATCCACTCTTGATTATGCCCATAGTGACTTGTGGGGTCCTGCATCTGTGGTGTCAGTAGGTGGAGGGAAGTATTATATGAGTATCATAGATGACTACTCTAGAAAAATGTGGATATACATTTTGAGAGAGAAATCAGAGGCTTTTAGTAAGTTCAAGCAATGGTGCCTGGAAGTGGAGAAGGAGAAGTCAGTGGTTCTTAAATGTTTGAGGACTGATAACGGCTTGGAGTATCTCTCCAAAGAGTTTGATAACTTTTGTAAGGAGAGGGGAATTAAAAGGCACCGGACTGTACCTCTGAATCCTCAGCAGAATGGCATAGCAGAAAGGGCAAATAGAACCATATTAGAGAGGGTGAGGTGTATGCTCCTCTCATCTGGACTTGAGAAGAAGTTTTGGGCCGAGGCTGCATCCACGGCTGTGAAACTTATCAACAAATGTCCATCATCAAGTATAGAGGGTGATACACCTGATTTTAGATGGTATGGCAGCCATGGAGATTATACCAATCTAAGAGTGTTTGGCTGCAAGGCATATGCTCATCACAAGCAAGGGAAGTTGGATGCTCGGGCTATTAGGTGTGTGATGTTGGGATATCAACCTGGGGTGAAGGGATATCGTTTGTGGTGTGTAGAGCCAGGGAATCACAAGATTGTGATTAGTAGAGATGTTGTATTCTCTGAAACTGAAATGCCTTTTCTGGATAAGAACAAAGTGATAGTTGAGAAGCCTGATTCTGTGACTGATTCTGTTGATAAAGCTGACTTTGAGGTGGAGCATGGGAGGCATGAGAAACGTGGGGAGAGTGAAGAAGTCACTGAGCCTCAGAGTGCTCAGAATGAGACACAAACACAGCCTCAAGATAATCTGAAAAACTACCAGCTGGCTAGGGATCGAGTCAGAAGAAAGATCAAGCTGCCATCAAGATTTGATGATTCTGAGATGCTATTTTATGCACTATGTGTGGCTGAAGATGTTGAGTATATAGAGCCATCCTCATATAAGGAAGCAATGGAGAGCAAAGAATGGGAAAAGTGGATGAAAGCAATGGTGGATGAAATTGATTCTCTACTGAAAAATGGCACTTGGATATTGGTTGAGAAACCTGATGGAAGGAAGGTTATCAGCTGTAAATGGATATTCAAAAAGAAGCTGGAAGGTGCTGAGGGTGATCAGATCAGATTTAAAGCCCGGTTAGTGGCTAGAGGATTCACTCAAGAGCATGGAGTTGATTTCAATGAGGTCTTCTCACCGGTTGTAAAGCATTCTTCCATTCGAATGTTGCTGGCTTTGGTTGCTAAGTTGGATCTGGAATTGGAGCAGCTTGATGTGAAAACGGCCCTTCTTACACGGAGGACTAGAGGAAACAATCTACATGGCCCAGCCTGAGGGCTTCATCAAACCAGGGAATGAAAATAAAGTATGCTTGCTGAAAAGAAGTATATATGGTTTGAAGCAGGCTAGTAGACAGTGGAATAAGACTTTTGATGATTATATGATCAAGATTGGTTTTCAGAGATCAAGTTATGACTCCTGTGTATATGTCAGAAAAGGGGGCATACATCCTACATATCTTCTACTTTATGTAGATGACATGCTTGTTGCTGGAGCTAGCAGGAAGGCAGTGCAAGAAGTGAAGGATGAACTCAATGCTGCGTTTGAAATGAAAGACCTCGGGCCAGCAAGGAGAATCTTAGGCATGAACATTATCAGAGATAGAGCTAAAAGGCAATTGTGGCTCACACAATCTGATTATATATCAAAGTTGCTGAGAAGGTTCAAGGTGGAGAATATGAAGGCAGTGGCTACTCCACTAGCAATGCACTTCAAGCTCAAGGCTGATCAGAGGCCCAACAGTGAGGCTGAGTCCAGAGAAATGATGAAGATACCCTATGCTAATATAGTAGGGAGCATTATGTATGCTATGATCAGCACCAGAGCAGATATAGCACAAGCCACAAGTGTTGTCAGCCGGTTTATGGCAAATCATGGAAGAGAACATTGGATTGCTCTCAAATGGTTGATGAGGTATCTAAGGGGTGCTGGGGATGTAGGCATTCTATATGGAGTGAATGATGGAGGTGGAGCTGATGCTATTGTGGGATATTGTGACTCGGACTTTGCTGGGAACTTAGACAACAGAAAGTCTCAGTCGGCATACATATTCACAATGTTTGGGTCTGCTATTAGCTGGAAATCAAGTCTCCAAAGTGTGGTGGCACTTTCCACAACGGAAGCAGAATTTATCTCATCTTTGCCCACATGGGGCGTACATATCATATTCATCACATATATGTATAATTCACATCATATACCATATAGCCCTTATTCGGGTGCATATAGCCCATAAAAATGGTGCATTTCATTTTCCATATATCATCATTGTTGGTAGATTGTGATGGCTCAATAGTCAAGTTCGGCAAGTTCGGCAAGCTCGTCAAGTTCGGCAAGTTCGGCAAGCTCGTCAAGTTCGGCAAGTTCGGCAAGCTCGTCAAGCTCGTCAAGCTCGGCAGCTCGGCAGCTCGGCTGTTATGACAACTCGTTTCCGGCAGCCGTTAGATCTGTTTGTTAGTCAAGTTTTAATCCTAGCCGTAGGATTGAAACTAGCCGTTAGTTTCTGTTAAATAGCTATTTTCATTAGTTAGTTTTACATACTGTAGCTCATCTTCTCGCTCTCGTTTTTCTCATTCCAGTGAATAAAATTTCCTTTACAATTTCATTCCAATCTTCAACCGATTGTTCTTGCTACTCAAATCGTTCCTCAATTGTTTACAATCATAATATTTTCATTATGTTTCCATTCATTATCATTCACAACACATCATACATTCTCTTTCATCTTAAGGACGAAGTCCTCACGTTGACCACCCTATATACCTCAGCTCCGAGCACACACATTTCACTCTTGCTACATCAACACCGGGCAAGCAATGCAAGATTTCCCACTTGGCAGACGCATGAAGCAGGGAGGAAGCTCCAAACCGGCCTCCTCGCATAGATCAATCGACAATGGTAGATATATAGGAGTAGTGACAGTCGTGATTGTGCTTCTATAAAATCATTTGGAATTAACTCAAACCTGCATACAATGAGTAGATATATAGGAGTAGATCATAGATGGGATGGAGATTAATTCGAATTTTAGGGACGCCTCTGTCAATTGATAATTGGTCCAATTCTTTTCAAACCAAACCCATGGAAAGGGAGGGAAACTGTGTCTACGTTGTGGATTGAGAAATGAACATACAAATGGACTATGCGACTTGTTTGTTGGATACTTGTCTATTTCAATCAAACTACAATATGTGACTCATACAATACAATGCACCATTTTACCATTTTGATAGTAGTATTAAATAATCTTTATGAGAAATATAAATAATCCTCTTGAGATATAAATAAATTTCAATTAATTATATTCGTATAATGAACTGGTACTTTACTTGATGATTTTGATTTTTGCAATGTAAGCAATGTAGCTTAAATTTGGTACAAATATCAATAATTAAGAGCAGAAAGTAAAAGCTGTGGTGGCTTTAAAACAAAATTTGGTCTAGACCACCCTCAAAAAAGTTACCATAATTTAACTTTTACTGTATTAAAGATAAAAGATAAATTTACCTAATTGTCTACATATAATATTCTTTTAGTTTAGTTCCAGTTTTCGGATATTCATGACTATTCATCTAACTTGATTTCTATTTTTAGATATTTCATGAAATTGTATACGCATAATACTTTTTTTAAATATACATAAAGAGTATTATGGTTTTCATGTAGAGTAATCAAGGAATAAGTTAGATGTATTTATATAGTTATTTTTTATTATAATTTAGAATTATTTGGAATTATTTAGTAATAAATTGATTTCGTGCAAATGATTATCGTTTAAATTTATATTTTACATATTTAATTTCATTGCATAATTTTTGAGCTAATCGTAAAATACATAAAGAAATCGATCTAGCGATATCCAATTAGTTAAATAATACTATTAATATTTTAAATATAACGTGTGACTTTATTGCAATGACAATGATTTTATCTCAATGTAGTTTTTTGAAATTTTATTTCCACAATATCTTATGAAATGTAGAGTAAATGGAAGAAATTTAATGTTCTTCAAATACCTATCAAATATGTTCCAACAATTTTTTGATGAAGAATATGAATATATGATAAATTCATATTTTTAGTTTCATTTAGCTATAGCTATAATCATATAAATATATGATGGAATGATTACTCTTTTCCTAAATTTGCAATATTTTATTTGAAAAGACTTAATCCCTTTTCAAACTATCATAAAAAGGTAAATATGTAGTGTATTAAATTAATCAATAACTATATATTTTATATTTTTTTAAAATAGAAAATATATACTCCCTCCGTCCATGAAAATGATACATGATCTTTCACTTTCGCACATAAATGACACATGATCTTTATTTTATATCGTTTTTGTATCTATAAATCACATTTTTGGTACCTGATGGGATTTTCATCCCAAAATGCCCTCTAAACAAATACTCCCTCTCTCCCTGATTAATTGTCACTCTTTTCCATTTCGGTCTATCCCTCAATAATTGTCACACTTCATTTTTATCATAAATGGTAGGTAGGTCCCACATTCCATTAACTCACTTCACTCACATTTTATTATAAAACCAATATAAAAAAGTGGGTCTCACGTTCCATTAACTTTTTCGACCAACTTTTCTTTACATTTCTTAAAACTTGTGCCCGGTCAAAGAGTGACAATTAATCGGGGACAGAGGGAGTATATTTTCCATTTGTGTCATAAAGGATATTTTGAGCATACACAAAACTAGTACCAAAAGTGATATTAATATTATAATTTCTTCTCTCATTCTCCTCACTCTTTATACTATTATTATTAATCAATATTAATATTATTATTTGATGTTATAAATTAATAATTAATTTATTTTTTAATATCATTCAAATATACTTAATTAAAATTGTAATTATAATTATATTTAATTAGAAACATAAGATATTATCATTATAATACTAAAAACTACTACTAGTATTTAATAAATAATTAGAGTATAATTATTTTAATTCTGAATCATATAATATTATATGATAATAACTATTATTATTTTATATTAAATTAATAACTAAAATATAGTCTTAATAAAAATTTAAAATTGTGAATTGTATTAATAACGATATAAACAATTGAATATTTTTAGTTAGGTGTTTCAACCCTAAAATGAGAATAAAATAATTTAATTAAAAATATTCAATTAGTTTAATTAGTTTAAATAATTAATTTAATTAGGTACTTTGTTCTTGATTTATATTATGAATGCAATTAGATGTAGGTATAAAACACTAAAAAGAAAGAAGAAAAAAAAAGAGAAAAGAAAAAAAGGAAACATAAACTAAGAACAAAAAAGAAAGAAGAAAGGAAGATAAAATACTAGAAAGAAAGAAGAAATGAAGAAAAAAGAAAGAAGAAGAAGAAACTAAAGACGAAAAAAAGAAATAAAAAATGAAGAAAAAAGAAATCACATGTTTGGTACTATTTAATTGAAATTTTCCAAAAATATCTCCTATAACACAAAAGTTATAAATTTCTCGGATTTTAAGGTAACTAGAAAGTGGCATGCACTCCTTAGTTCGATAAAAATCTTAAAAGCTAAGATAATTAAATAGTGGGTATTACACAAACTATCGACATTGAAGTCGAGATTACACTTCAATAGAATAATCCATGTGCAATTTTGGATAATCAACAACTCCACATATAATTTGGATATTGAATGGGTAAATTTAGACAATCAATTCGTAATATGGTTAATTGATGTAAAATTTGGGCTCATTTTATTCTAAAAAATGAAACAATAGATACTAAATGACAATTACCTAACACGCATCATTTTTTCAGAAAATGCTCCAAACTATAGGAAATCGTTACATGTATGATGTATATCTCTTCATACCATTCCAACCAACTTGGCCATATGTATTTATTCTCATTTACTTTTTTTTAGAAGTATTATTAGATGTGTGTATTTTGCCAAAAACAAAAATTGAAATTCATCACTTAATTAGGACGGTCTAAATGGATATGATTACTTATAGGCCATGTTTGGTTGTCAGGATTTTATCTGGGAAAGTAATCTGATTCCTTAAATTTTAAATTACTGTGTTTTGTTTCAGTTTTAATCAACTGGGAAAGTAATCAAAATCCTGAACAAGGAAAGTTAGTACAACTTTCCAGGATTCTGAATCCTAAACTTTTCTTAGGTATTCTTTTTCCCAGTTTAGGATTCCTTACTATTTAATGCAAATATAGTACAGTTTATCGATTATTAGTATTATTATTATTATTATTATTATTCTTATTATTATTCTTCTTATTATTATTAGTATTATTATTATTATTATTATTATTATTATTCATCATCATCATCATCATCATCATCATCATCATCATCATCATCATCATCATCCATCTCATCTCATCATCATATCATCATCATCATCATCATAATCATCACATCATCATCATCATCATCATCACATCATCATCATCATATCATCATCATCATCATATCACTCATCATCGTCGTTATTATTATTACAATGTTTTAAAATAATATTAAAAGTATAACCATATTTAATTTCAGGATAATAAATAATTATAATTCAAATTATCATAATTATAACTATATTATAATATTTATTTTATTTTTATTATCATAATAATACTAATAATTTATTAAATAATTAAATATAATTATAATTATATAATAATATAATAATTATTAATTTATACAATTAGTTAATTAACAATAAAATTGTTAGTGAAATTTTAAATTATAAAATTTATTCAATTAAAAATTAAGTAAATATAATGATGATAATAATAATAATCTATTTATTATTATATTATTATATATTATGATTATAATCCATATTTAAACTATCCATCGTAATAATAAATAAAATAATATAATTATTAGCATTTATAATTAATAATTTATTAAATAATATGTATTATTATTTGTTATAAATAAAAAATGATAAGTATATTTTTAGTTTAGTGTTTAAATCAAATATATACTTTCAAATCTTGATATTTTCCAAACACGGGAAATTAAAGTTATTAGAAATCATATTCGCGGGATTCATTTTTCCAGGAATCATTTTCTTTGCCAACTTTACTTTCCCGCCAACCAAACATGGCCATAATGTAACGGAAGGAAGGAATATAATAAGATCAACTTATAAGTTCTAATCGCATGACATCCCTTTGTTTGGACAAAATGGGAAAGCAATTTTCTACACATTTTGTAAATGTAATGATTTTTTTTCTGCGCATATAGATAGGATCACAAGATGAGTTCAAATTGATTTTCAATAATATAAACAATTATTTGTGATCTTGTATACTAATTCTAACGTTCAACGCGCTAGGTAGTATGAAATTGGAATTATTTGCTCCATTAATGTAAATAAGGACCGAATCTCTGATTTCATGCCCAAACCATAAAATCAATAGTGTTAGATATTCATCGAATTATTTTGATATATCATGATTGATGATTCATGATATATTGGTGCTATGTTATGTTGGATGAAATCGTTTTGCTATGTTTTTTTGCAAGTGTATTAATTTATTGAACAATTTTTAGAACTCAAAACTCATAAAATCATCTTAATATATTTCTGTATACTGAATCACTGATCGACCAGCTTATATAGATTCCGATATATTTAAGAATTCATTACATAGCTATTAGGGCATCCGCAGTGGTGCGGATGTCCTGGCGGAATTCCCCGTGTAATTCCCAAAAACACCTCATGCCACGTCATAAGGACTTCCCACTGCACTGCCACGTCATACGGACTTCCCACTGCACAGTGGCGGAATTCCCCTGCGGAATTCCCGACGGAATTCCCACATTAAAAAAAACACAAATTCACAAATTAAACAATTTCCGGAAGTAAACAATTTACATAATTAAAATTTCGACGAAAATAAGGAAAAAATTCCATTAAAATAAGAAAAGTACATTTCACCAAATAAAAAAAATACATTTCAATAATTAAAAACTACATCAACGATGACCCCTACGCTGCCACACTTCTTCAATAATATCGTTCTGGAGTCGAACGTGGGCTTGTTTTTGGCGCATGTCGGCAAATGCACGGACTCGATCGACGTCGTCATGGGGAATCCCCATGCGTACATTGCTAGTGGCCACGCCGTGGCTTGGACCCGCAACATCAGCATCATCATTGGCCCAATCGGTCAGTGCTGGACCTTCATCTTTGACGATCATGTTGTGCATGATAATAAATGCGTACATAATGTCGGCGACGCTGTCAACGTACCACATCCGTGATGAACCCTTCACTGCGCCCATCGAGCCTGGAGCACACCAAATGTCCGTTCCACATCCTTGCGCACTGCCTCCTGACGTTGCGCAAAGTATACCTTCTTCGCATCAGTTGGGCATCTGATCGTCTTCACAAAGACGGGCTACATCAGGTACATCCCATCCGCCAAATAATAGCTCATGTTGTGCTGGTTGTCGTTGGCGACGAAGTTGACGGCCGGACCGACGCCCATGCACTGGTCGTTGAAAGGGGCGATGACTGGAGGACGTTGATGTCGTTGTTCGACCCGGCTACTCCAAAATAGGCATGTCATATCCACAACCGGTAGTCAGCTGATCATCGTGGGATTCTTGGCCTTGAAACCGATAGTGTACATCCCTTTCCATGCAGTGGGGCAGTTCTTCCATTCCCACTGCATACAATCTATGTTGCCCAGCATCCCCGGGAAGCCGTGCTGAGCCCCGCGCATATCCAGAAGAGCCTAACAATCTTCGGGGGTAGGCTTCCGAAGATACTTATCCCTGAATATCTCCCTAACGCCCTGACAAAAATACTTCAGGCAGTCGCGGGCTGTCGACTCGCCTATGTGGAGGTACTCGTCGAACATGTCCGCCACACCTCCGTACGCCAACTGCCTTAGTGCACTTCTGAATTGGTGTGTGGCCGGGTTTACCCGCTGCATCCTCTCGCACCCTGAAAATGCCCGTATCGAAGCTCCAAAGCGCCAACGATACGCATAAACAGTGGCTGCTGCATCCTAAACCGTCGCCGGAATAGGGTCTCCCCAAACCGTGGCTCCGGCGCAAAGTAGTCCTCGTACAACCGACGGTGGGCAGCGAGGTGGTCGCGGGGTACTATAGTGCGACGGTGGATGGGTCGAGGCACCGTCGGCGCCGAGGCC
This sequence comes from Salvia splendens, assembly GCF_004379255.2. Taxonomy (NCBI): domain Eukaryota; kingdom Viridiplantae; phylum Streptophyta; class Magnoliopsida; order Lamiales; family Lamiaceae; genus Salvia; species Salvia splendens. Next base: position 22,977,477 of record NC_056051.1, read on the forward strand.
TCTTGTTCCTCCCTCGCTGCGGCCTCCCGCACACGTGCCCAAATCGGAGCCATTACATCTTCATGATGGCCACTACCACTACCACTACCACTACCAGCCATTACTATTATATAAAAGAAATTTAGAGACAGAGAAACTTGTTAAAACAAATGGTGCGAAATGAAACGAAGTTCAACGAGCGGTATATATAGACATTAAAAAAAATGAAATAAAGCGGAATTCCGCGGGAGTCGACGCAATGGCGGACGTCTCCGCAGAATTCTGCACGGAATTCCGCTTAACGCCGCGGACCTGCGACGTCCTCAGCTCAATTCCGTATCAGTGGCGGGCACGCCTAATGGCGGACGTCCGCGACGGAATTCTGGGACGTCCGTGGGAATTCTGCGCGGAAGTCCGCCATTGCGGATGCTCTTAGTGGTACTTATTCAAGTGAGATTTAATTTGCTCTTAGGGCATTTACAATAGTCTTTACACTATCCTATCTCCATTTTTTCTCCGCAAAGTCAGTATTTTATCTTCCAACTCATATACCTGCGATAGCCCGGACCATACCCCATCCCTATCCCTATTTTCACTTCACCACTATTTTATCTTTTTAAAAATTTCAATATTACTAAATAAAATAGAATATCAAAACAACAAACATTAAAAGGAGTGAGAAATGAAGGTGAAAATGAGATGTATATATAAAGTGAAAAATGAAAAAAAAAAACACAAACATCGTCCATGTGCTCTCAATAACGGACGATAGCCCGGAAAATCTATCGGCCGGCCTTAAGGCGCGACCTTGGTGGAGGGCAGGTGTCTGGGGACTGGGCGAGGGGTTGGGGCGAGGAGCTGCAATAGTGGATGATAGCTCGGACGATTCGATCATCCACTATTGTGGATGGCTACATCTCATGCACAAACAACTCAACTAACAAAACCAACTAATCTCCAAGAAAACTAACTATTTAACCAGAAAAAAAAGAACTAACTACTAGTTGATCCAACGACCACAAACTCATCTCACTCCATCTTGTGGATCATGAGAGAAACTCATAGTCGAAGTAGAGAGTTATTCGAAACCATAACCTCTTGTTGTATGGATGGATGAGTCGGATTTAGAACTATACATTGAAGAAGGCCATTGCTACATAGTTAGATACAGAGTTCATCTTTCATTACTTGCAAGTGCAATTACGAAATTGTGTGCATTAATCATTAAAGGTTAAATGTAATGTACTATTATTGGCAAATGCTGTCAAATATGAATTGCCATTTCAACTTGTTACACTTTTCTTCAAACCGCCTAATTTACACACAATTGTATTCAAATCAACTTGAGTTGAAGGATTCTCCCACTGTACAACCTCTTTGATCCCCTTCTCAATCTCTTTGCTCTCTTTCAACATCCCATCCATGCAATAAACCAATGCCCCCCAAACTCAAAAACTCCCCACTCTCCCCCTCCCTAACAATCGACACCGCCCTCTTAATCATCTCCTCGTCGTCCCTTCCCGGCCCTCCCCATCTCCAGATCAACGCCGCCCTCCCCCACGAGCCACGCCACCGATTTTACCAAAATAACCTCCTCAAGACACTTCACCCCACAAACAAACAACATCCTTGAACACCTTTAGTTCAGACTCCACCTTTGTCTTACTACTCAAATCTCTGCATTCCTCCTCGAAATATCCAAGCGCTTGGCTCCCGAAATACAAGTAATCCACCATTTTCAACAGAGACACATTCAGCTTCGCATAGCAAGCGCCATGAAATGGCAAGAACCAGAAGTTCGGCTCGGCCTGTGCTTCCTCAATCAACTTCCCAAACTCAATCACATCCACCCTCAGCTTCCTCAGCCTCTCCTCCAATCCCGACAAGTACTCCGCGCTAACAGCCTCCACGGCCTCATGCAACGAGCGCAGGCTCGCAGATAACTGCACCTTCGCCAGGGCAGAAGCCCTGGTGGGCTGCAGAAGAATATCCACCATTATCGAACATGACAGTCCGAATAAACGTCTCAGTGATCCTAGCGATGGCGAATTCGCTAGGAGTGCCAAAGTTTTTCCTCCCAAGAATCAACAAGGCGCCGATGATGGCAGAGACTCCCCCTGCCTGGCCGTACATCCTGCTCTGCCGCAGGAAAGAGCTGAAGATGAACCACGGAAGCAGAGAGACGAACCTTATCTTCACATAGCTTTCGAACACGAAGCAGCCTATCACTCCATACACTGTTCCAAAAACTGTCCCCTGGGCTTTGATGTTTGCGACTTTGAACGTCGCCTCCCTTGATGAGGCGAGGCTTATCGCCACTGGCAGCCCCGACCAGAATCCGTTTTCCTTGCTGTATAACAGCCCGAAAAACACTGCCAATCCTAACGATAACGAGCATTTTAGTGCTGGCATTAATCTTCCTCTGTTTATCAGAGTTGGTTTGGTATCCACAGCTTGACCAGGAAGGGCTGATTCTCTTTGTCTGACTCTTTCGGTGTTTTAGTCTGATTTGGCGATGGTTTGGAGTGAAGGAGCTTGAGGCAGAATACGAAGAACAAAGAGGGCAAGTCGTTAAGACTCAGTGATGCGGACTGAAGTGTTTGGAGGAACTTGTTCTGTTCTTCGTCGTCGTCGGGTTGTGGGAGGACTGAGTTTTGTAAGGCCATGTTGCTCACTTGGTTCATGATTTTCTCTTCGATGCACGATAAGTCGTGTTTGAGTTGTGCGTCGTCGTTCATGAATGCGACTGGGAACTCGGAGCAGTTTTCGAGAGCGTTTTCCATTCCTCTCAGGATTGTTTCGAGGCCTTGCAATGGCTCTCCTGGATTCTTCTTGTATGATTTCAGAAACTTGATTGGCTCTCTCTCCCACCGCATGCTTTCCTGCTCAAATAATCAGTTGTCATCAATAAATAGAAACTTTAAAGACTGGACTCGGACATTAACCACTCAACTACTAGACTAATACACGTACTTCTTTGGATTTGATGCAATGAAGAAATTTATTTGCTGGCTTGGTAAGAGATTTGGCTTGACATATCAACATCTTGGGCGATGCCTTGTCGTCTGCAGAGAATGCCGTGATGAACAGTTTCAATCTCTTCGACGCATTATCTATATACAGCTTGCAGTTTTCTGTCACCTGAAATTCAATAAATATATATAACTATTCAACATTTGATCGTTTGTGCATGTGATTTTCGAATAAAAATTTCAGCAGTCTGAATATATTGCTTTATGGTGTGACCAGTCAATCACAATTGCAGAAATATTCGCTATATTTCTGCAATTGTAATTGACTGGACTTGGACATACCACAAGCCAAAGCCAAAATGTTCTGACTACAGAATTTTTTATCGTGATTTTTTTTTCATGCAATTGTCATGCATGGCGCTACCTGCCGGTACGCGAGGCAAGGGACGGGCAGCAGGAGGGCCAAAACGCAGGCAGCCGTGCCGAGGGCGGTGCTGGCGGCTAGGTGGAGCGGGTGCATGACGGGCTCGGTGCGGCCACCAATGACGAAAGCAATGACGTACACTAGAACAATCTGGCCGAGGGCTATCCGCTTGGCGACGAGGTGGGTGCTCTCGGGCAGCGCCACGACGAAGGCGCTGACCGCGACGACCGCGGAGGTGGTGGTGGTGGTGAGGCGTCCGGGGCCGATGAGCCAGAGGCTGAGGATGGCCGGGGAAGACACCGAGAGCGGTGGCGTAGAGCGCCAGCCAGCAGCCGCGCAGCGTGTCGCCCAGCGTGGCGTCGGTGACGATGAGGATGACGGTGACGTAGGAGAAGGCCGGGAATGACACGTGGCGGCTGATGTAGGCAGGGCCGTAGAGGGTGGCCACGCCCACTATGGTGCACGCCAGCGCCGTGCGGAAGGCCGACGCCAAACAGCGCCGCCACATGTCCCTGGCGCGTTCGTGTTCGTATTTGGAGGCAGTGGTG
>NC_056051.1:22986399-22987714 GCF_004379255.2 Salvia splendens
AAAATGGCGTAAATCAATCAAGAAAAACAAGCTTCTTTATAGAAAAGAAGAAGAAAATGGTGGTGCCCATTTTCTTAATTATGCATATGTCATAATCCATTTTGCAGCACAAACGCGACATTAAGAAAAGTAAATGTTTTTCATAATATTAATGATTGATGAGAGAATGAGGTATGCAAATTTGGACATTTAGTCCATCCCCACACCTTTGAATCGTACGTACCATCGTGTACCTAATTTTGTTTGATGTGGATTCAACTCAAATTTCCATGAATAACAACTTACACCATGACATTATTATTTAAGTCATGGAGTATAATTATTTTTTTTGAGAAAAAATTCGTATCATGAGATAGCTATTACCCCTCTTTTTCTGCTATAAATATACACTCATCGTTAATTAATATAAATGTATATGTACATATTGCCCTTATATATATAAACTAAATTAAATTAAATTTATACAAATTAATTTATTAATAAGTATATTATTAGTAGATTAATGAAACTTTTATGAAAAATTAACATGTGATTTTGAGTTTAGTTTGGAAATAACCTAAAAAAGCTCATACTATGTTTGGTAATTCCATAACCTAGTAGTATACTTTCTATTGTATATTTGACTTAGTTCCATAAGCTACTATACTATTTTGAATTTGTTTCCTAAAATCTAATCTTCATAATTCTAGTGATTGATTGTCATTGTTGGTTAATTTAGAAAAATTATCAAAAGAGCAATGTGGATTAGAAAATGAAGCAAAATGCGACACGCCACTCCCCCTCTTTAACTAATACTTATTTCATAGTTGTAGTGATTGATTCTCATTGTTGGTTAATTTATATCCATCCAAAATCTAATTTTCATAATTCTAGTGATTGATTGTCATTGTTAGTTAATTTATACTATCATCCAAGATAATACTTATCCATTTGTACCAGAAATTTTGTCTCATATTTTTATTTACTTTCATCCTACAAGGTTAGTGATATAATATTACGTTTAGGGCGTGTTTGGTTTGACATTTACCGTTCCTCAAGAAAAGGGATGGCTTTGATTTGAAATTCCCGTTTCATGGTTTAGCATTTCTGCAACAGTTGTTTGGTTTGGATGTTTTTATTTCATTTGATTTACATTTAAGGTTTTTGTTTGAGTTATTACAAGCCTCAGAATAATCCAGATTTCCATGTTCACTACTTTGTCTATTTTATTCTTCATCTTATTCCAGTCACAATTCAACGCAATCTCTCCACCCCTACTTCTTCGCTACACTATTGAAGTTTTCAGCGCTTGTGGATACCATTTCCATTCGAATTC
>NC_056051.1:22987766-22992766 GCF_004379255.2 Salvia splendens
CTCTTAGTGGTACTTATTCAAGTGAGATTTAAATTTGCTCTTAGGGCATTTACAATAGTCTTTACACTATCCTATCTCCATTTTTTCTCTGCAAAGTCAGTATTTTATCTTCCAACTCATATACCTGTGATAGCCCGGACCATACACCCGTCCCTATCCCTATTTTCACTTCACCACTATTTTATCTTTTTAAAAATTTCAATATTACTAAATAAAATAGAATATCAAAACAACAAACATTAAAAGGAGTGAGAAATGAAGGTGAAAATGAGATTTATATATAAAGTGAAAAATGAAAAAAAAAACACAAAAAATCGTCCAGGTGCTCGCAATAACGGACGATAGCCCGGAAAACTATCGGCCGGCCTTAAGGCGCGACCTTGGTGGAGGGCAGGTGTCTGGGGACTGGGCGAGGGGTTGGGGCGAGGAGCTGCAATAGTGGATGATAGCTCGGACGATTCGATCATCCACTATTGTGGATGGCTACATCTCATGCACAAACAACTCAACTAACAAAACCAACTAATCTCCAAGAAAACTAACTATTTACCAGAAAAAAAAGAACTAACTACTAGTTGATCCAACGACCACAAACTCATCTCACTCCATCTTGTGGATCATGAGAGAAACTCATAGTCGAAGTAGAGAGTTATTCGAAACCATAACCTCTTGTTGTATGGATGGATGAGTCGGATTTAGAACTATACATTGAAGAAGGCCATTGCTACATAGTTAGATACAGAGTTCATCTTTCATTACTTGCAAGTGCAATTACGAAATTGTGTGCATTAATCATTAAAGGTTAAATGTAATGTACTATTATTGGCAAATGCTGTCAAATATGAATTGCCATTTCAACTGTTACACTTTTCTTCAAAGCTCCTAATTTACACACAATTGTATTCAAATTCTTCTCCCACTGTACAACCTCTTTGATCCCCTTCTCAATCTCTTTGCTCTCTTTCAACATCCCATCCATGCAATAAACCAATGCCCCCAAACTCAAAAACTCCCCACTCTCCCCCTCCCTAACAATTGACACCGCCCTCTTAATCATCTCCTCGTCGTCCCTTCCCGGCCTCCCCATCTCCAGATCAACCCCGCCCTCCCCCACGAGCCCCGCCACCGATTTTACCAAAATAACCTCCTCAAGACACTTCACCCCACAACAAACAACATCCTTGAACACCTTTAGTTCAGACTCCACCTTTGTCTTACTACTCAAATCTCTGCATTCCTCCTCGAAATATCCAAGCGCTTGGCTCCCGAAATCAAGTAATCCACCATTTCAACAGAGACACATTCAGCTTCGCATAGCAAGCGCCATGAAATGGCAAGAACCAGAAGTTCGGCTCGGCCTGTGCTTCCTCAATCAACTTCCCAAACTCAATCACATCCACCCTCAGCTTCCTCAGCCTCTCCTCCAATCCCGACAAGTACTTCCGCCGGCTAACAGCCCTCCACGGCCTCATGCAACGAGCGCAGGCTCGCAGATAACTGCACCTTCGCCAGGGCAGAAGCCCTGGTGGGCTGCAGAAGAATATCCCACCATTTATCGAACATGACAGTCCGATAAACGTCTCAGTGATCCTAGCGATTGGCGAATTCGCTAGGAGTGCCAAAGTTTTCCTCCCAAGAATCAACAAGGCGCCGATGATGGCAGAGACTCCCCCTGCCTGGCCGTACATCCTGCTCTGCGCAGGAAAGAGCTGAAGATGAACCACGGAAGCAGAGAGACGAACCTTATCTTCACATAGCTTTCGAACACGAAGCAGCCTATCACTCCATACACTGTTCCAAAAACTGTCCCTGGGCCTTTGATGTTTGCGACTTTGAACGTCGCCTCCCTTGATGAGGCGAGGCTTATCGCCACTGGCAGCCCCGACCAGAATCCGTTTCCTTGCTGTATACAGCCCGAAAAACACTGCCAATCCTAACGATAACGAGCATTTAGTGCTGGCATTAATTCTTCCCTCTGTTTATCAGAAGTTGGTTTGGTATTCCACAGCTTGACCAGGAAGGGCTGATTCTCTTTGTCTGACCTCTTCGGTGTTTTAGTCTGATTTGGCGATGGTTTGGAGTGAAGGAGCTTGAGGCAGAATACGAAGAACAAGAGGGCAAGTCGTTAAGACTCAGTGATGCGGACTGAAGTGTTTGGAGGAACTTGTGTCTGTTCTTCGTCGTCGTCGGGTTGTGGGAGGACTGAGTTTTGTAAGGCCATGTTGCTCACTTGGTTCATGATTTTCTCTTCGATGCACGATAAGTCGTGTTTGAGTTGTGCGTCGGTCGTTCATGAATGCGACTGGGAACTCGGAGCAGTTTTCGAGAGCGTTTTCCATTCCTCTCAGGATTGTTTCGAGGCCTTGCAATGGCTCTCCTGGATTCTTCTTGTATGATTTCAGAAACTTGATTGGCTCTCTCTCCCACCGCATGCTTTCCTGCTCAAATAATCAGTTGTCATCAATAAATAGAAACTTTAAAGACTGGACTCGGACATTAACCACTCAACTACTAGACTAATACACGTACTTCTTTGGATTTGATGCATGAAGAAATTTATTTGCTGGCTTGGTAAGAGATTTGGCTTGACATATCAACATCCTTGGGCGATGCCTTGTCGTCTGCAGAGAATGCCGTGATGAACAGTTTCAATCTCTTCGACGCATTATCTATATACAGCTTGCAGTTTTCTGTCACCTGAAATTCAATAAATATATATAACTATTCAACATTTGATCGTTTGTGCATGTGATTTCGAATAAAATTTCAGCAGTCTGAATATATTGCTTTATGGTGTGACCAGTCAATCACATTGCAGAAATATTCGCTATATTTCTGCAATTGTAATTGACTGGACTTGGACTACCACAAGCCAAAGCCAAAATGTTCTGACTACAGAATTTTTATCGTGATTTTTTTTTCATGCAATTGTCATGCATGTCGCTACCTGCCGGTACGCGAGGCAAGGGACGGGCAGCAGGAGGGCCAAAACGCAGGCAGCCGTGCCCGAGGGCGGTGCTGGCGGCTAGGTGGAGCGGGTGCATGACGGGCTCGGTGCGGCCACCAATGACGAAAGCAAATGACGTACACTAGAACAATCTGGCCGAGGGCTATCCGCTTGGCGACGAGGTGGGTGCTCTCGGGCAGCGCCACGACGAAGGCGCTGACCGCGACGACCGCGGAGGTGGTGGTGGTGGTGAGGCGTCCGGGGCCGATGAGCCAGAGGCTGAGGATGGCCGGGAAGACACCGAGAGCGGGTGGCGTAGAGCGCCAGCCAGCAGCCGCGCAGCGTGTCGCCCAGCGTGGCGTCGGTGACGATGAGGATGACGGTGACGTAGGAGAAGGCCGGGAATGACACGTGGCGGCTGATGTAGGCAGGGCCGTAGAGGGTGGCCACGCCCACTATGGTGCACGCCAGCGCCGTGCGGAAGGGCCGACGCCAAACAGCGCCGCCACATGTCCCTGGCGCGTTCGTGTTCGTATTTGGAGGCAGTGGTGGTGGTGGTAGTTGCCATTACTGAAGCTTGGAGAGCTTGAGCAAGGGGGAGAGATTGTGAGGTTGTTGAATGAGAAGAAGGGGTTATGTAAAGCAAGGTTTTAAAAAACCAGACCGGTAAGCGAACTGTGTAATCTGGTCTGGTCCGGTTTTTAAAACACTGACGTAATAGGTTGTCTTGATCCTTGACGATGACAAAGGGTCATTTGTGGACATGATTTGTTAGGTTTATTTTTTTTATTAGAGTTAGATTTCATTAAATTCTTGAAAATGACTGAAAATGAAGAAAGCAAATCTAAGCATTAGCACTGCATATCGGTGCAGTGAGTGCGCTTATATCTTACGTAAGCAAAAGCATTATAATATGATGCAAAAAGCTATGTCATTGGATTTCTTTGGTGGAGCTTGTATATGTATGCGGATGCGTAGATATATACAATATCCGTCCACCATTAAGAATCTCATTTTTTCTAACACGATTTTAAGAAAGTAAAAAAAAAAAGAAAAATAGATGAAAAAAATCAGTGAATTATGGATCTCACTTATGTACTTCTATTCATTTTAATTAAATATGAATAGAATGAGTTAGTACGTAGTATGTCTATTAACATTTTTAATAAAAATGAACATACTCTTATTTACGAACATGCCAAAAAGATATGTATGTAATGTATGCATTCCCATCTACCCACTATGTGTCAAGTGCCATTAAAGAAAGAAAGCTCAAAAAAGAGGAATTGCAGTAGTATTCTATCTGATCTTGCATTGTGGGATCCCACGCAATAAAGATTTCTTTACTGTGTGAAAAATATTGGTATAAAATGCAGATGTTTTCTAGGATTAAAGAATTGGGAGCAGGAAGAAAGAAACGAAAAAGGAATTGTGTAGAAATATTAGTACTACTATTTTATTTTAAGAGGAGATAGAGTGTATGTATATAATTTGTACATTTGGAGTCAGAGATTAGTGTGATTTGATGAGAAAAGCGTTGTTAAATCGGGCACATGCGTGAGTGTGGTAGTGCTTAGTGAAAGTGAAATCGTCACTAAATTGGTTTTGCATTGGTGTGTTACAGAAGAGTTTAAAGTAAGATAAATAATTAATGGGACCCTACTCTTTCAGATTGAGTTGCTAAGTTAATTAATCAGCAAATGGGAGACGCACCTACAAGTGAGAATAAGTGAGATAGATGATGAGTCTGGACATATTGTCACGTGTGTGTGTCTAACTAATTTGGCAAATGATGGATGCTCATACGACTCAAAGAGATGAGAGAAGTGGTTTATGCAATTGTGATTAGTTAGATACACCCTGTGATAATTTGTTCGGACTACTAAATTTTATTCGAGGAGGAGAGGTTGTAGTAATGAGAATGATCTAATTTAACTTCATGTTCTAAGTCAATTAAGATGGAGACTACAGCTAGCAGTGCATATGGATGCTTATCAACTAGACTAAGTGACTTTTTTATTTCTTCCTCCCAATTATATTAATATATGTTGAC